>NW_016157298.1:241915-291349 GCF_001687245.7 Rhagoletis zephyria
AGCAAATTGCAGCTTGCACATGTGGGTCACTTTTGTGAAGACATTTGTAATTTGTATTTTCTAAGCGTTAGCGGCCACTTACTTTGTCGAAACGATCATATTGCAGCTTGCACATGTGGGTCACTTTTTGTGAAGACATTTGTAATGTTGTATTTTCTGAAGACGATGAACTCTGTAGAGCAACTGTGAAACGATTGGTTTCACAATTGATATTTCTCAATATATGAGAAGTCAGAATCAAGAATCGGCAGCATTGCCTCGTTTTTCTAACTTGTCTCAGCAATAAAAATAGGCCTTGAGGCCATCATCCTTTTAGCGTGGCTCGCTTAAAAGCCAAAAGTTAAAAATGCTAAAAAAGGGAAATGAATCAAAAACCAAACTTAACACCGTTTTCAATTTTGAAGCAGTCAAATCCACGCATTTCCTCAGACGAGATATCAACCTCATCGTTGGCACACCGCACTCTTAATGTTAATGTTAATTCGACAAATCATGTTCTTGGTGCCCAAGCGTCAATAAGCTTGTCTTTAATATTCGTTTCAACTACTTTTTCGGTTTTGCTAAATTAACATTTTGCTGCTTGACATCTTAATGTCAAAATAAATTTGCTAAGGGTTTCCCAATTGCTAAGGGTACCAAAAAAAGTTTCTCTTAGGAGAAAAATATTGATTTTGCCACGAGAACCTCATAGCATCTGACACATCGGCCAGCGCCCCTTGTATGTTATACACAACGTCTTGAAGTTGAGCCCCACCCAGTGGCAGAAATTTAACTCTTTTCTTAAAAACATCGGCGTATCTTCGGCTTCCAAATATAGCGTGAACGATCGAAGTCACTTTTCCCACTCCCTCCGGACGACCACCTTGTCAATGACGTCGTTCCAAGTACAAAATTTTTATTGGAGTATTTAATGGACTTTATTTTTATAAACAATTTTACTGTGAGGATACCGATTCAAATTAATAAAAATCAATGATTCTTGATCGACGTTCGACTTCTTTTGGCATAATTGAAAGTGCTGCCACATATTTTGTTGGCAAACATATGCTCTCCCGCTAATGATGGCCATGATTTTGTTTCCATTTATGTAAAGTTGCTTACAACCCTTATTATTGCTATAAATGTTGCTTCCATTTTTTTCAAGATTTACAAATTTGGTGTCTTCAACCTAAAAAAAAGTACCAACAACGCACCAAGCAAAATTTTCGCATTACTTGCAAATTCCATGCCTTCTCAGATTTTCCTCGTTTTACCCTTTCCTGTTTTCGCGTGAGGTTTATATTCCATACTCGTCGCCACTTGAACAACCTAGTGTTTTTTTATATGAGCCATTCTTTTTTATGTCGGACAGATTTCGTTAAAAAAATTATATCATGTCTCCGATTCGCCTCAAATTTTTTTTTATGTATTCTATACATGAAATAAGCCACGTATTCGAGGAAATTTGTTTTAAATTTTTTTCTTCGGAGATATGATCTGTCAAAGTTTGAATTTTTTCGTGATTCTAACTAATCATGTACTTCTTCATATCGTTATTTCTAGGGTTCTGCTCATCGTAGAGACTTCGTCTTAACGTCGTTTTAAAGCTAAAGAAATATTTCTATATATAGCATTGACACAATAAGTTAAACTTTTAGCAAATAAAATTAAACTCTGGGAAAATGGATTTAAACTTTCAGCAGAAAGATTTGAACTTTGGGCAAATAAATTTAAACTTTGGGCAAATAAAATTAATCTTTAGGCAAATAACATTAAACTCTACTATATTACTAACCAGTGTTTGAAAAACTGAAAAATACACTAAGCAAGGTTTTTCAAACACTGTCTAGTACTATAGTTACGGTGACCATCCGTTCTGTTTTTTGCAGGACCGTACTGTTTTTCAAAGGTCGGTCCTGCGTAGTTTTTCAAACCTGAAAAACCTGAAAATGTACTGCTTTTTTCCAAGTGTCCTGCATTTGTCCCGCATTTTATTCGTTATTTTAAAATTATCGGACAATGGATGGATTTTTTCAAAAAAGTATTTCTTGGTACTTTTCGTAGCTTTTCTTCAATATCTCATGAAAAAATCTCCCAATCAACGTAAGCGACTTACCTCTCGAAGGGTATTGATGTGCCTCTTACCAAAATATATAACTTGTGGCGACTTCAATGAAAATTATTAGTGCTTTAGGCGACCATTTGCATTTTGTCGTCACAGTCGAAAAAAGTTTTCAATCAAATACGCAGTTTTATTTGATTATTTTTTTCGTTAGTTTAAAAATTCGATAAAGAAGATATATCATTACAGTAAATCTGAGCCAACGATAATCAAAATCGAATTAGAAATGCTATGAAGCACAATCTGCACAAATTATATATTTTTGTAAAGGGCACATAAATACCTTTGTAACTCGTCGTTTACGTCGATTCATGACGTCGATTTTTGACAAATAACTGCGAAAAGTACAAAAAACAAAAAAGGGTATTGTTTTCGTTTTGAACGCCTCAAAATTTGCTTATAAAATAATCTTTTAAAGATTTTCACTTTTCGTGTAAGCTATTGTAATTATAATATGTTTTACTATACTTTTATAAATATTCATGTAAAAAAGATTACTATCGATGAAGAAAACGTGATTCCTTTTCAAAGTTTAAAATGTATTAAGAATTTAGAATCATAAATACTCTTTCGATTTTTTATACTACGTAAATATATGTAGGCATATTTTTGAAAAAAAGTCCTTCATTTTGAATCCATATTTGTGGTCACCGTAACTATAGTAGAGTTTAATTTTATCTGCCAAAAGATTAATTTTATTTGCCCAAAGTTTAAATTTATTTGGCCAAAGTTTAAATATATCTGCTGAAAGTTTAAATATATCTGCTGAAAGTTTAAATCCGTTTGTCCATTTTTTAAATATTTTTATTTTTTTTATTTTATGACGAGATGGTTTATTTTGTGAGTCAACACTTTTTGTAATTTGTTTTCGAAAACTCAGGATGATATCAATTTAGCAATCGAGTTTTTGCAACAATTTAAAAATAAGAAAAAATATTTTAAAAATAGTTCTTAAAAAACGTAAATTTTTTTAACCATGTTTTTTATAGAGAATTAAACAAGGATTACGATAGTGTAGTTTTAGATCCCTAGTTTACTGGTCTTCACTATGAAAATCAACTTCAAAAAGTTCAACTGTTAATAGCTAAGTTAGGTTTAGGACAATCATGACCAGGGAACGGATTTTTAAGACCTAAAAACCTATAAAAAAGGCAAAATAAAAGAACGAAATAGGTAGGAAAAGGCACTAGAAATAGCAAGAAGGCAAAAGAAGGCACTAAAAAAGACAAAAACTGGTTTACAGGAAAAATGTTCAACGGAAGCCACTACGTACCCAATTTCTATATAGAATTGCTCGCTGATTCCGAAAATCGAGTTAATTGTTTATTCTATGGATAAGGTTTTGATATATTTTCAGGTGAACATTCTTTCCGGCTCATTTTTCATAAAAAAAATCTTTGCGCATTTTCATATGACCACTTATTACTTCTTTATTTATCCATCGATTTTCTTCACTATCTACTTGATGTTTTTTTGTAACAGAAGCGGCTTTAACACAGCATAAACGTGCGCTCGACGTGAATTGATACAAGTGGCGCCCAATTTAAATATGGAACGTTTGAAACTTTTATATTATCAAGAATAAGGGCTTTTTCCTCGCTATAATCACTTATTTAAAGGTACAATAGGCAAAAATAGGCCAATATCTTAAAAAAGACACCATAAAATGAGTATATATGGAATCAGGGAAAGCTAAGTCGTGGATATTCTTAATCGAATATCCTCTATCTCTTTAGCAGAAAAAGAGGCAATTTCCATGAAATTCGTTCCCTGTTCATGACCATTGTAACACTCACAGAAATTAGTAATAGTTCGAACATTTATTTAAAAGTATAACGATGTTCGCTTCCCGAATTCTTGATAACATATAAAATAATTTACAATTTCAAAATATAAGTTGCGATCCCGTACGAGTCCGGACTAGTCAGAAATAGTCAGAATTAGTCAGATTTTACTGGAAATCGATCCCGTACTCGGTTCTCTGACTATTGAGAGGACAAAAAAGAGAGTAAATGCCGTTCTCTCTCTGTCAAAAGTTACCAGTTTTAGTCCGAGAATTTTTTGCTGGTAAATTCTGGTAAATGTGTCAAACGATCAGCTGTAGTGTGTTTGGCAACCAAATTGTAAACAAAAGAAAAGTGCACTCTGCTAATTCATGTTGAAAAGTATTTAATTACTTGTTTAAGTGGATTCTGATGAATTTGAAAGTATTTTTGGTTATTTACATGTGTGAGCTGAGTGTGTTTACATACAAAATAAGCAAAAATGTACAACCAAAATTTGGAGGTTATGTTGAAGTTACCATTTTTTACTAGAAAGCAATCCCGTACTTTTCAATGTTACTCTCTCGCTCTGAGCGACTTTTTATTTTTTGACAGTTTTACTAGTCCGAGTCCGAGGAATACGGGATTGCACCTATAATTTTATTTATTCAATGCCTACTCGGTCGTTGTCGTTTCCGAAACTACTAGATCTACACATCCCTCCGATTCATCTACCTTCCCAGAGGATGCTAGTTCAACTCCTTCAACATGAACGTCTTCTTCACATGGAATTTTCTTTACATGACTAATGGTTCTTCTAACCATTTTGTTCTGCCCGCGCACTAAAACATATTGCCTTTCCTCTCAATTATCTCAAATCCTTCAGGATTGAAATTGGTAGCCCGCTTGTTGGCTTTACTTGTGTTTTTGACAAGCACCTTATCGCCAACTCAATATCCTTGACCTCGCTCCACGACTTTGATTTCCCTTTTTCTTTATTGATCGCATTCAAATCTCTTACCTCTCCATCCAAAACAGTTTCCTCAATGTCGTGAAGAGACGGAATTTTGTCGCGAATTACGCCTACTTAGCAAAATCTCGGAAGGAGCTTTACGAGTAGTGCCATGTGGTGTTACATTAGACATCAAAATATTGTTTCGTATTTCCTTTTAGTAATCAGTTCCTTGAGCATTCGCTATTTGAAGACGTTTAAGTATGTATAGATCTATTAATATTTTCAACTTCCCCATTTACTTGAGGCCAATAAGGGGGTGATATAACCAGTTCAACAGCTATTTGTTTACAATATCGCTTAAATTCATCACTTACAAACTGGCGTCCATTATCAGCTGTAATAGATTTCGGATATCCTAATCTCTCAAATATTGCTTTCAAAATATTGATTATGGCACTTGATGTAATAACTCTTAAAAACCTCAGCTCATGATGTCTCGAATAGTAATCAATTATCACAAACACTTAGTCATGGTTCAGCAATGGTCCCAGCAAATCCAATGCAACACACAACCATGGCCCGTCAGGCAAAACACGTCTCTTCCTCGGAACTGGTTGAACCGGAGCTGCTATCAAGAAACAGCATCGACACACCCTGAAAAATTTCTCAAAATCCCTATCAATCATTGAACACCATAGGTTTGAGCGAACCCTTCGTTTCATAACTGTTTCTCTAGGATGCCCTTCATGAGCCAGCTCCAAAACTCGTGACTTCAAAGAAACTTGTATCACGATCTTGGTTCCACGCAAAAGAATATTTCCCAAAGTGCATAATTCCAAACGGAAAGGTTAAAATCTATTTTTGGTACAAGGCACCCAAAATTCATCCTTAACGCCCTTAACCGCTTCTATCAATTCTAAATCTGACGCATTATTCTCCACGATTTCTAAAATAGTCATCGCCTCCGGAACCGATTTCTCAATCAATGCACAAATACTTTGTTCAGCATTGCGATCGTAGGAGCAGGTGCCACCAAATTTCACTTCACCTAGTCTAGAAAATGGGTCTGCAATATTAAACTTTTCCGTTCTGTAAATAACTTTAAATTTAAATGACTGAAGACGGAGAACCCAGCGCTAAATTCTTGCAGGAGGTTTATAAGTTGTCTTAAAAATCGCTTCCAATGGTTTGTGGTCTGTAACAAGTTCGAATTCAATTCCCCTCACATAGTAATAAAATCTCTCTACTGCGCAGACCAGTACTAAACTCTTTCTTAGTGTGAGAAAGACTTTTGCTTGCGAATGAAATCACTTGTACAGGATCATTACCAAATTGAAGTAATACCGCACCTAAGGCCACTGGACTTGCATGCGGTGTGATTTAAGTTCGATTCTTCAGGTCAAAATACGACAAAGTAGGAATTTTAGTTAATCCCTCTTTCAACTTCTTAATTGAATCGTCTTGTTCCGGACCCCAGGAAAACTTCACACCATTCTTCGTTAAATTCCTTAATGGTTCAGCAGTATGACCCAAGTCTGGTAAAAACTTTCCTAAATAAGTCACCAAGCCCAGAAAACTCATTGTCTCCTCCTTGCTGACCGGCGGACGAAAATTCAACACAGCATCAACTTTTTCCGGATCAGCTATACCTTTAGCTGAAAGTATATGTCCCAAAAACTTGAGCTTTTGCGCCTTCCAAATACATTTATCTTAATTCAATTTCACATTGCAGTCTTTGAAACCCGTTAAAACACCTTTAAAATTTTCATCATGCTCCTCCTCGGTTCGTCCGAAAATAATGATATCATTTAGATAATTAAGAGCGTTCTTATAACCCGCCAAAATGTTTCCATGGTGCGTTGCAAAAATTTCTGGAGCCGAATTGACCCCAAACAAAAGCCGTTTCTACCTAAACAATCCCTTAGGCGCAATAAACTTGGTTATCTCTCGACTATGTTCATCCAACTACAACTGATGATATGCACTTCAAATATAGTCACGAGAAGCATGTCGAACTCTTTAGTCTAGAATCAAATGTTGGCAGAGGATAAGTTTCCCTCAACATTGCCTTGTTCGCCTGTCTATATATAAAGGAATATCGCCGTCACCCTGAACACAACAACAATCCTCGCACTTGGCCCAGAAACTGGTTCAGTTATATCTTGTGCCAAAAGTTCTTCTAACTTCTTGTTGGCTCTTTCTTCTAACGCAACTGGAATTCTTCTATACGGCTGTTGAACCGGCTTAACTGTATCATTGATCGCCAAGAAACTTGAATACCTTTACCCTTTGGAAAAGGAACCAAACTATCAACGTTATTAACTCCAATTCCCAACCTGTTAACATTTAATTTTATAGAAGTTTCTTTTCGCAATAATGATTGCTTTCCATTCACAACAACATAAAAAGATGCGATAAAACTGGAAGAAGGGTCAGTGCCAATAACAGCTTCAAATACCTTCTTTATCTCAAGTAATCCCATCCCGGTATACGCTCGAAACTGCCTATCTGATTTCCGTAAATATTCCCAATCAGATTTACACAAAATATTAAATTTGCAACCAGAAGCAATCAACATCACAATTTTACAAGCAAGTTAACAGTTCATTTCCGTTTCCAAGAGAATTATCCGCAATCTTAAAGCAATCAAACGCACTCCGACATCTGTCACTTCCTTCAAATTCACCTTCCTCCGATACATAACGGATCCCTGAAGAATCATTTTTATTTTTTTTTTTAATATTCTTTCCATTACCTATTCTTCGCTTATTATTTCTTGTCCTGCACATTCGAGCAAAATGACCCAATAACGCTTCACTGTAACCAACATGTCCTTGTCGACCACACCTACTGCACCCACTACCTAATTTCCTATACTCCATCCGGGAAGAAATCTTGTTAATGCTTTCAGAAAATGAAGGCATCGTCATAGATTCAGATTGTGATCTGATCTGCTTATACACACGACACATATCTATTATTTCCTCAATACTGTTCTTTCTCCAATAATCTCTTTTTTAGTTCCGCAGGTGCCCAAACATCTATTAATTTATCTTTCAAACTTATGTTCATAATCTCGTCCTTGGTTTGTCCGAAATTAACACCCGTATGCTGTAATCCGAAAGTTCGTAGTTACGAATTCGTAGCTCCGATCCGAAAATTCGAATATCGGTATGCTGTAATCCGATCGTAACTATCAACGGCGTTGCCAACTAAATTAGTGAAATTCGAAGTTCTTACTCAGCTGCTTTGGCAGAAACAAATCAAAATAAATATACATAATCGCAAGCGAATAGTGAAATTAAAAAAAAAATAGTTTAAACATTATTTGAAATGACTTTTCCTTAATTAAGTAGAATACAAAGGATTCAGTGGCCGGCGCACTTTTGTCCCAGGAGGAAGAACAGCTTACAGTTGCATTAATATACAAAGGAGATTGCTAAGAGATTATTCGGATCCATTTAGCTTAAATGATAAAATGTAAGCTCCCTCCTTTTAAGGGCCTCCATTTCACTAGATATTGTGCCGCTTTAATTCTTGGAACGCTTTCCCGAAATTCCACCACATCCTCTTTAGCTCCTTTTACAAAGCCTCGACCAATGTCCGGCTTTTCGCTCATGTATTCCACCAGTTTTTCGTATTGCGAGCGATTTGTTGTGATCTTCGATCTGTTAATTTTGTAAACATTTAATAATAAATTTTTTTTTTCATATCATATTAATTTTTACATATTTTTGCGTTTACACACTTTATTTTACTGATATTTTAAAACAATTTGTTTCGCTCCGACACGAGTTGCTATTCGTACAAAATTTCCGACAAATACATAAAAATGACAGCTACGTCGGATTCAGGCATACCAACATTACGAATTTCGAAGATTGCCTACGAAACAGCAACAAACCTATTAACAAATAGAATTATCTAACCAATTCTGAAAGAGCAATGGGCTTAAATCCGTATTACACGCTATCAGGATCTTAGCGGCCCTCTATAACATCAAAATTGATCCAAATCAGATTGAAAACCTTTTAACCCCGTTAATATTATTTGGAACAGCTCTATTTAGCACTATTAAGGCCTAGTGTATAAACGACCCAATATTTTTATATAACTTTGTTCACATAGCGGTCGTTCGTAACAGCCAAAACGAATAGAATTAAAAGAGAAGTCGATTAAACCATGTCTGTCTGTCCGTGTACACGATAACTCGAGCAAAAATTGAGATATCTCAACGAAATTTGGTTTTACGTTGTAGGTGGTTTCAAAAAAATGCAAAAACTACGATATTTCAGTAAATATTGGATCCAAATTGTTGAAAATTAGTATGTGAAGTAGAATTTTGGTAAAACAATATTATTGTGAAATTTTTGGAAAACGGGCGTGACCCCGCCCACTTATAATGAAATGCTGTATCTCAGTAGCCGCTTCACCAATTGTTCGGCACGGGGTGAAATGGGGGCCGGGAATTCCTCTTGCAAACGCGGCAAACGAGGGTCGAGGAGGTGCCGAATCCCTAAAGTCCTTCGAGGTTGAATTAAACCGCAAAAAATTCGCTCAAAAATGAAATGAGACACTTCACACTTTTCACTAATATATGTATATATATATAAGTGCCTAACGGCCGCTTTATTATATATATATATGTGTATATAAAAAAATGCTGTAATAAAAATATATACAATGTAGGAGTTGTTAGAGGACCTTACTTGTTTTCTCGGAGTTTTCTTCCAAAAAAGCAGAGTGTTGGGTGATCGCAGAAGGCGAAATCCAACATCCGAGGCGAGTAACAGGACTCGAGAAAAAGGAACTCGAGTAACGAGTAACTGTTCCCGTTTAGATCACAGCGACATCTACAAGTGAAATTCTCTAACCAATAAACATACTTAAGGTGAAGGGGGCTAGCGTAAACATGCCGCCCGCCTTGCAGTATCGCCGCAATAAACTTAACTAGAGTATTAACAATTCATGTAACTATTTACAATTCATTTTACTATTTACAATTCATAAATTCATTAAAAATTAATTTTTGATTTTCAGGCCAATTGCTTCTAGTAGTCCACTAATAGATGGTGCCTCCCGATATCATCCACCCGAACATTGTGTTCTGTGCCGTTGGTCGAGTGGGGGTGGCTGGCATGAGTCCCGGACGCAGGACCATTGCGTATATTTCGGCTCCTAGGACTAGTGATACGGCGCTAGATTTGTAGAAGCCCGGGTCGGCCAGCCGAAAATTGTCGAACTCGTTGGTGATCCTGGCGTCCAGAGTGCGAGCGGGGGTTACCCGAGAGAGGCCTGGTTGTACGTCGGCGCAGATATCCAGCCTTTCATGCCACCCTTTGAGGGTGAGCCTGCATGCATCCAAGTCGCCCCGGGGTAGCAGCTGGAGTCGGCGCGCCAGCTGTAGCCATATGATCCACTTGGGTTGTCCTGGATCAACGATAGCTCGCACCACTTACGTCCTGCCACGGGTCATCACCTTAACCGCTACTGTGGGTGTGAGGACAGATAGCCTAGGAGCGCTACGGGCCGTCCCCGTGATCCGCTCTCGGGCGTGTCTCACACCACGGCGGTGGGGTTGTTGCTGGGGTCGCCGTTGGCGTCGTTGTTGACGTCGGTGTGCGCCTCAGCGCTTCGACCTCGTTGCTGGGGCTCGCTGCACTACCGACCGGACACCCGACAGAGCAGGTCTTAATGCCGGCGGTACGCTAAGTTCGGGATCATCATCCGATGCTTGTTGGAGGTCTTCTTCATCGGCGTCGATTTCCAGCACCTCGCCTTCGTCGCTCGTTTCGGCTAATGGCCGGATGGTGTACGGACGGAACGGTGGTCTTTGACGGATTTCTGGCTCATCCAATCCCAGTAGCACGTCTTCCTCAACTCGGGGCGCCTCGCCCAGGTGGAGAAGGCTATGGTGCCGGTCTCGGCAATGTTCGCCTTTTCGTGGAGATGCGCAGTTCTTCGCCGTGTGATGCGGCGACATGCCATTTCCCTCTCTTCTGCAATTCCTTCAGGTATTCTGCTTTCCACCTTCTGCAGAATTAATTTCGGGTTCAGCGATTGCCAGTAGCGTGGTGCCAATTAAAAAGTGTCCTGGGGTTAGAGGTTCCATTGATTCCGCGTCTTCAGAGAAGGGGGTGATTGGTCGTGAATTAAGGCAAGATTCTNCAGATATCCAGCCTTTCATGCCACCCTTTGAGGGTGAGCCTGCATGCATCCAAGTCGCCCCGGGGTAGCAGCTGGAGTCGGCGCGCCAGCTGTAGCCATATGATCCACTTGGGTTGTCCTGGATCAACGATAGCTCGCACCACTTACGTCCTGCCACGGGTCATCACCTTAACCGCTACTGTGGGTGTGAGGACAGATAGCCTAGGAGCGCTACGGGCCGTCCCCGTGATCCGCTCTCGGGCGTGTCTCACACCACGGCGGTGGGGTTGTTGCTGGGGTCGCCGTTGGCGTCGTTGTTGACGTCGGTGTGCGCCTCAGCGCTTCGACCTCGTTGCTGGGGCTCGCTGCACTACCGACCGGACACCCGACAGAGCAGGTCTTAATGCCGGCGGTACGCTAAGTTCGGGATCATCATCCGATGCTTGTTGGAGGTCTTCTTCATCGGCGTCGATTTCCAGCACCTCGCCTTCGTCGCTCGTTTCGGCTAATGGCCGGATGGTGTACGGACGGAACGGTGGTCTTTGACGGATTTCTGGCTCATCCAATCCCAGTAGCACGTCTTCCTCAACTCGGGGCGCCTCGCCCAGGTGGAGAAGGCTATGGTGCCGGTCTCGGCAATGTTCGCCTTTTCGTGGAGATGCGCAGTTCTTCGCCGTGTGATGCGGCGACATGCCATTTCCCTCTCTTCTGCAATTCCTTCAGGTATTCTGCTTTCCACCTTCTGCAGAATTAATTTCGGGTTCAGCGATTGCCAGTAGCGTGGTGCCAATTAAAAAGTGTCCTGGGGTTAGAGGTTCCATTGATTCCGCGTCTTCAGAGAAGGGGGTGATTGGTCGTGAATTAAGGCAAGATTCTATTCTTGCCAGAAGCGTGGAGAGCTCTTCAATGGTAAAACGCATGTTGTTCGCTACCTTCCTGAAATGCATCTTGAAGCCTTTTACCCCCGCTTCCCAGAGCCCTCCCATGTAAGGTGCTCCTGGAGGTATAAAATGCCACGTAATGCCCTGATGAGCGTATGTCTGGGTTGTGCTGTTGGCCGCTGCAGAGACAAAGAGTTTTAGATCCTATCGCAATGCCTTATTCGCCCCTACAAAGTTGGTTCCATTGTCCGAATACACATTCTGAGGGCAGCCGCGTCTAGACACGAAACGCGAAAAAAGCTGATAATAATGTGGCGGTGGACAAATCGCTGGTGGCCTCCAAATGTATTGCCTTTGTCGCAAAACAGATAAAAACGCCGACATAGCCCTTTGTAATGTGACACGCTCGACCCGTGAAACACCGTATTTCAAAAGGACCGGTGAAATCGACTCCAGTGTTGGTGAAGGATCTGGATACCTCAGTTCGTTCCGGTGGTAACGCTGCCATCAACTGCTCCCGCGCTTTCTTTCTGTAAATAAAATAAACCTTACAGTTATGAATTGAATTTTTAATCAAGTGTTTCATTCACACTATCCAGTATTCGGACCGCAAAATTCTCAATATGAGCTGGTTTCCTCCATGCAAGGAAATCAGATGTGTGAATTTTTCGAGCAATCTTGAATACTGGCAGTCGTACGGGAGAATTATTAGATACCGTTCACTGTAAGGTAAGTTCGTTAACGCCAGTCGTCCTCCTACCCTCATAACTCCGTTCCTGTCGAGGAAGGGGTTGAGGGCGCGAAGTGAACTTTTCGCGTTGATTGGCGTTGAAGCGTTGATGGCCCTGTATTCATCTGCGTAGTGACGCCTCTGTGCAATAACGATGAGACGACATTTTACCTGCTTTATTTCATCAGCGGTTATTTCGTCTGTCTCGTCACTAGCGGCCAACTTATGCACCGGATGAGTTTTCCTAAGNAGGATGAGACGACATTTTACCTGCTTTACTTCATCGGAGGTTATTTCGTCTGTCTCGTCACTAGCGGCCAACTTATGCACCGGATGAGTTTTTCTAAAAAATCGGAAAATTCGCGCAATTACTCTCATGGCTCGCGAGAAGTCTGAAAACCGCTCCAGAATGTCCATTTCCTCGGAGATGCCTGCCGCATGAGGTTTTCTGTTGGTTTGGTGGGGCCAATTAGATGAATCTTGCTCCAACCACTTAGGTCCATACCACCACAGAGTTCTTGAGAGTAGATCCTGGGGGACACGCCTCGGCTGCCTAGATCCGCTGGGTTATCCGCAGAGTCCACACGATTCCACCCTGATACTCCAACCAGCTTATCAATTTTTGCGACTCCGTTAGCTACAAACGTTGTCCATGTACATGCCGGTTTCCTCAGCCATGAGAGTACGATCGTGGAGTTGGTCCATTTGTATATTACTGGCTGCGTGACTTCAAACTGCGGAATAAAAGTATTAATTAGTTCGGCCAGTAATAATGCTCCGCAGAGCTCTAACCGGGGGAGAGACACCGTTTTTACTGGTGCTACTTTTGTTTTACCCACCAGCAAGTTTATGTGGGGCGCATTGTTTGATGCGCGATCGCGTACCCTAATATATATTACGGCTGCATATGCCTTTTCAGAGGCATCGCAGAATCCATGGAACTCTACTTCGTCCCATGGCGTAAAATGAGTCCATCGGGGGATTTTTATCTTCTGAATATGGTCATAGTTATCCAGAAAGGTTTCCCAACGTAGCAGTAAATTTCGGGGTAGACTATCATCCCAGTCTATTTTGGTTCCTGTCCTGTCAAAATCTTCTTACAATTCGAAGTCCACTTTCTTAANGAGGCATCGCAGAATCCATGGAACTCTACTTCGTCCCATGGCGTAAAATGAGTCCATCGGGGGATTTTTATCTTCTGAATATGGTCATAGTTATCCAGAAAGGTTTCCCAACGTAGCAGTAAATTTCGGGGTAGACTATCATCCCAGTCTATTTTGGTTCCTGTCCTGTCAAAATCTTCTTACAATTCGAAGTCCACTTTCTTAAGGGGAAGCTGGCGGTGTTAAGAGCTTCAATTACCTCATCTCGCATTTGTATTGCAGTTGTGCAATCGTGGGCTCCAGCCAGGACGTCATCGACATACATATACTGCTTCAAAATCTTTGCTGCCAGTGGAAATCTCGTTTTCGCATCATCTACGAGCTGGTGTAGCGTCCTTATTGCCAAATATGGCGCGCAGTTTACTCCAAACGTCACGGTCCTTAGTTCGTAATCCTTAAGTTCTTCGTCCGGGCATTCTCTGAAAAGAATTCTTTGAAATGGGGTATGCTCCTGATGGAGCATAATTTGCCTATACATCTTCCCGATGTCTGCATTAAATACGTATTTGAATAAGCGCCACTTTAAAAGTAAGCAAACCAAATCCGCTTGCAGAATAGGCCAGGGGTATAATATGACTCTATTTGACGTGGGACAAGACGCGTTAAACACCACTCGCACCTTCGTTGTAATGCTGTCCGGTTTAACGACGGCGTGATGTGGTAAGTAATACGGCCTGTGTGCTGGTTGTTGCACTGTTTTCCTCACGGGACACATATGGTTGAGCTCGATATATTCCTTCAGAACCCGGTCGTATTCCGTTTTCAACTCCGGTTTCCTGATATAACCGGCCTCGCTGCGCAAGAATTGCCGTGCTGCTCCAGTCCTTGAAAAGCCGAGGTTAATTTCGTCTGGGAATTCCTGACGAAAAGGTAGAGCCACCACATACCGTCCTAGATCATTCCTCGTGGTCGTCTTCGAGTACCACAACAACAACGAGTTGGCCTTCTGTGGAGCTGAAGTTCGATGTAGTGGTAAATGATGCCTCTGATGGCCGCTCCAACAATTAAACGGACTCTTGCAATCCTTCGCGGTGTGTGAATGCGCTAGGCAGTTCATACACAAGTTGTGTTTTCTGACTAAGTTGAGGCGATCCTCAACTTGCATTGCCAGAAATTTGGGGCAGCCGTTTAGTGCATGAGATTGTTCGGGGCATAATCTGCATGCGGGCGGCTGCGAAAGGTACAGGCTTTACTGCTCGTGCACTTCGGATATCGGACACCATTTCTAACGTCTGGAACCGACTTGTGAGAAAGCTGTCTAATTCCTCCCACCTTGGAATTTCCGCCTTTCTCACAATGCCTTGTTGCCACAACGCCAGGGTGGTATCCGGTAACCGACTCGATACTAAGAACACAAAGATCGCATCCCAGTTCTCGATATCAATCCCGTACATTTCTAAAACCGATATACAATTATTAACTGCCCGTTGTAAATTTTTAATTTCCGTACCGCGTTCGCTCGCTACCGATGGTAGGTTAAAAAGCGTTTTTAATTGGCTATTTACCATTATCCTCTTTATTTTCATAGCGGTCGGATAAATTTTTCCAAGCAGTCGCGAAACCATCGTTAGTTAAAGGCGATTTTTTCACGATATCTTTCGCCTCACCACGGATCGTTTGATTCAAGTGGTACAATTTCTCTACCGGGGTCAAACGCGAATTGTTAATGTAAATTGCGGTAAACAAATCGCGGAAAGATGGCCAAGACATGTAATCACCGTAAAAAAATGTTGTGTCACATGGAGGTAAGTGGATACCCGAGCGGGCTGGTGGTTCAATCTCGCGATTTACCGGATTGACTGTCGAACTACTTTGCTGCGTGAATGTCAGGTTATGAGCCGTCTCTCCCATCAATGCACCGCACGTCAAGTATGCTGAGTAGCAATCCTGGTATCTGCACTTCGCCAGCCGAAGTGCAGCCTGACCTGTTTCGTCGTCCGACACCTTTTTCGAGTAGTCATCGAACGCATCCTTGACCTTGACCCAGTGCGCCTTCAGTTCCTCCTTTTGGATCTCCAGCGAAAAAATGGAATGGCTGCTACACGGCATGTTGTTGAAGGCCGCTTCGAATTCCAACAATGCATCACACGCCCGCGAAAAATCATTAACATTGGCCATCTTTTGAAAATTAATTTAATTAAAACGAAAAATTTAAAAACAAACGTCAATTGTACCACTGAGCCTCGGGGTAAATTTCTATTTTCGCAAATTATCGACAACGACGTCAAAAAATTGACAAAACAACGTACTATAAATTAATTTAATTAAAACGAGAAATTTAAACAAACGTCAAT
The DNA here is from genome assembly GCF_001687245.7 of Rhagoletis zephyria. Taxonomy (NCBI): domain Eukaryota; kingdom Metazoa; phylum Arthropoda; class Insecta; order Diptera; family Tephritidae; genus Rhagoletis; species Rhagoletis zephyria. The sequence continues at coordinate 257,950 of NW_016157298.1, forward strand.
TGTATCACAGAACCTCGGGGGAATTTACAATTAATGCGAATTATAAACACCGACGACAAATAAAACTATCGCAAACTTCTCTATACACTTTCTTTAATAAATTTTAAAATCCAGTTAATATACACAAACTATATTCCATTTAAGTTTTATTTATTAAGTCAAGCAAAAAAAAACTTTATTATGGCTCTCAAAATTCCACGTGTTATTTGTACTAAGCTTATATCAAAAGAGTTTTCTCTCAGTGTACCGCACAACCTGAGGGATTCTTATGTGAAAAAAATCTATATAATGTGGTCCGTATATGGGCCTTCTGCCTCAACCACTTTTTCTCAATATTTTAAAAATCACGTCAAACACTTTAATAAAGGTGGCGCGGTATAGAACGTAAAACTGTAGAAAAACTCAGAAAAAATTTGTAGAAAGTATTTATTTAATTTATACAACTACAAAGAAGCTATACAAAATTCAAGAATTGAGGTTGTCGAAACTTCGACGACTTAGTTTGATTTTTGCTCACAACACAAAACAAAAAACACCTTTTCGTAACGGACTCTGAGTTCCGCAATTCGTGCCACAATTTCACTTTTTTTTATATAAAAACACAACGGTGTGTGGATACGGTATTCCAAAAGAATTCCCGTTATTCTTCCACCACTTTACCGGTCGAATTTCGCGAAAAACGTTTTATACGTACTTCGATACCGTTTATTTACGGAAATATGTTTTTTTTTTAATATATGTATGTATATATAAGGGGTGTATATGGTAGTCACGCACGGCCTTATGCAATTTCCTCACCTTACCTTATCTTGCAGCTTACTCTGTTGGCCACTAATGGGGCTGTTTTCCCGCGGTGGGCCACTTGTTGTTGCGAACTTGCTATCGCGGTGGACCTCTTGGTGGGGGCCTTGTTGTCGCGAACTTGCTATCGCGGTGGACCACTTGGTGGGGGCCTTGTTGTCGCGAACTTGCTTTCGCGGTGGACCACTTGGTGGGGGCCTTGCTGCTGCGAACTTGCTATCGCGGTGGACCACTTGGTGGGGCCTTGTTGTTGCGAACTTGCTATCGCGGTGGACCACTTGGTGGGGGCCTTGTTGTGTTTGTAGTTGCAGTTGCTGCTGGTGGAGCGCTGGCAAATTTTTGGTTACAGTTGCTGCTGCTGGAGCGCTGGCAAACTTTTGGTTGCAGTTGCTGCTGCTTTGGGTTTTGCAACTGCCTCAACACTTGTTAGCTGCTTCGTTTCTACAAATAAACCCAATTAGTATTACAAATCTACTTACTACTTCAGATACTTAGTATGCAGCCGCTCGTTCAAAATTTATTTTGCTGGTGGTACTCCAGTCGGTGGGGCCACTTGACGCCCTTTGCTCCACTCCAGCTCCAAATGGTTGGAAAACCACTCCAACGAGATTTATGGCAACTTACCGGGGCTTTTAAGGTTGCTTTTGACACTGTTTTGCTTGTATTTACCCACAAGCACAAGGGAAAAATGCGTTTTAGCAACGTTTGCTAATTAGTGGGGTTGTACGTATTTCACGCGTAAAATGAAATAATTTTCGGCAAGAAACGTATTACTTGCGCATTTTCCCAAAAGAAAACACAAAAAAACACGCGTTTTCGCAAAGAGGTCGCTTAAAATTTATTTCTTGGTTATTTTTATTTTAGTTTTTTTTGGGTGCGTTCGGAAACGTCAAATTGGTGGGGAATTCACCAAGGAATGTAATAAAAAACAAAAGTTGGTGGCGGGTTTCACCAATGAATGCAATATAACAAACTTTAAGATATGTTTAATTGCACACGATTCGACGTCTAAAAGAAAATAAAAAACGTGTTAACGGGGGGCGCGATAAAAATTCTCCTTTATGAAAGCAACTTGGCAGTTCATCAAAAAATGTTTATATTTGAAAATTGTTCGAATTCTTCACTTTTATTTTATTTTTAAGCAAATGTGGGTCAACCACGAAAAACTTCAAGCCAATCCGGCTCGAAGGACCATGTTCGGGACGGGGTGAAATGGGGGCCGGGAATTCCTCTTGAATTCCGCGGCAAACGAGGGTCGAGGAGGTGCCGAATCCCTAAAGTCCTTCGAGGTTGAATTAAACCGCAAAAAATTCGCTCAAAAATGAAATGAAACACTTCACACTTTTCACTATTATATGTATATATATAAGTGCCTAACGGCCACTTTATTATACATATATATGTGTATATAAAAAAATGCTGTAATAAAAATATATACAATGTAGGAGTTTTTAGAGGACCTTACTTGTTTTCTCGGAGTTTTCTTCCAAAAAAGCAGAGTGTTGGGTGATCGCAGAAGGCGAAACCCAACATCCGAGGCGAGTAACAGGACTCGAGAAAAAGGAACTCGAGTAACGAGTAACTCTTCCCGCTTAGATCACAGCGACATCTACAAGTGAAATTCTCTAACCAATAAACATACTTAAGGTGAAGGGGGCTAGCGTAAACACCAATCCTCACCAAACTCTCCTTGCTTAGGGTCTAGCTTAGATCTGTTGAAAATCTTTGAAATCGGGCAATAGCCACGCCCACCTACCTTATAACGGTAATTTACAGAAACACGAAAACTGCGACAAATCAGTAACTAGTGCAGCTAACTCACATAAAATCAATAACCACTTAGCAGAAAATTATGTTATACATTTTTGGATAAAGGGCGTAGCGGGGCCACTTATGACCACAAATGTGAATTTCGGTAACCGATTTATAAATTTCCACCAAACTCGGTGCACTTAATAGCCTTAGTACGGAAAAGCAACTCGTTGAAAAATATTCAAATCGGACGAAAATTACACCCGCCTCCCGTATAACGGTAAATTTCAAAAATACGAAAACACCGATATTTCAATAACTGTGGACGCTAATTTACTGCAAGTTGATATTTACTACAATCTGTTAATAATAAATAAGTCTATAGACTTTTTGGTACAAGGTGTATTGCGGTAACCACTTTATCGATATCTACCGAACTTGGTTCAATTATATNGATATAAATTAATGGTGTTAACTAGTCTTTCGTTTCTTGCGATTTATTTAAATAAAGCATGTGAATTCTCACTAAAACATTTTAGCCGTTTTTTGCCAGAGTCTATATGAAATTTCACTAAAACATTTTAGCCGTTTTTAGCCGCTTTTTTTGCCAATCTAGCCGGTCGGCCCAAAAAGTTCTGGCAACACTGATTATATCATTAAGGCCCTGTTCGCGTACGCACTATCCAGTAAAATCCAGTACTAATTTAACTGGTTTTTACTGGAAGGCGTTTTCGTACGGAAAAACTTGCAAGAAACCAGCAAAAGAGAGAGAATTGAGAGAGCAAAAATGAGAGCTGAACTTACAAGTTTTACTGCATTTTTACTGAATAAATTTTTACTAGTAACTATCCGCTAGTAAGAAAAATAGCTGATGGCATGATGCTTATTGCAATTCACATTACCAAAAGAATTGTTTGTGGTGCTTTTAGTGTTGCAATTGACAAAATAACCCTATTTAAATATATATTAAGATGGGAAATACAATTTTTCTTGGAAAATTGCGACGAAAAAAAAAATTAATCATCTGTCCATAAAACTTGCAACTTCTTGCTGGTTTTGCGTTTTCGTACATTCTTGAATGTTTCTCTCATTGGGAGTAAATATTGGCTTATACTATGTCTCCATTGAGAGATTTATCCATTAAGATTTAATAAATCCAGTTGATAAATCACAACCGTCTCCATTACCACAACGAGATATGTTTGACGTTCACATTTTTAAATATTTGACGTTTGCTTATGTATGATTTTATAAATACAGTTGCGGACATTGATATACAGACAGATAAAAGGAAGGTACCAAACGGAATTTCATTATATGAATTCTGAATATTATTGGCTTCTTATTCGTGGTGAATATGTATGTATAATATATAGTTTGGAAAGTGGAAAGAATGGTACCATATTCCGAATCATTTTCCCGAATTTAAGAAAAATTATCAAAACGGTAAAAAACATTTGCGGAAAGAAAGATTTGTGTAGAAATCTCTTATTCATAGGAGGGAACCGAAAATCCAATCGTGGGCCTTGGGCATATCATGAATACGAACTGAGTTCTAGAGGATGTTCGGTGCAATGTTATCGAAGCAGAACCATTACCGAAATTTATAAATTTTTTGTCGCAGCGCGTAAATGACTTATAGAAAGCGGAGAAGACTCTGCATGATATTACTATAAAACATTTCTTCTAAATTTTTAGTTTTTAAAATAATATTTTCTTAATTTATTACAACCAAAGTTATGTAAATATGTATTACTAATTTTCCTCCCAAACGAACAAAAGTATAAAAATCCCTAAAAATACGAAAATTCATGTTTTTATTATAGGCTAGATTTCAATGTCCTCAACTGTATACTGAAAACACAAATGTCATTTGACTTATGGCATGTGAATTTGTGGTTGCCACATCCAACAAATTGTACTTATTGATCAATATTATTGAAGATTTGACGAAGATTTAACTTAAATCTACTGCCTTTCGAGATTTAATTTTATATGGTAAATCTCAAAAGGTTTAACGTCAAATCTCGTCAGAGGGCTAAATCTTCATTAAATCTCACAATGGAGACATAGTATTACTCTCCGAAATTTTGTTACTGGCAAGTTACTGGATATTTTTGCTGGAGAATACGAAAACACAACTTAAGTATAACTGAGCATATTATCGAAAACGTTTGAAATCGGGAAAAATACCTCAGTTATTCCTGCAAAGGTACTAGTTTAGAGAAAATTAAAACGAGGATATTTGATATCTTCGCCGGGTATATAAAGTTCGGTTTGGCCCGAACTAATACTTCTTAATTTCTTAATATTTGAAATCTTAAATATTGTGGAAATACCCAGAATCTACTTTTTTTACCTTTTTATATGCATCATTTATGTGTAACGCTTGAGTTTCTTGTTTCATAGGAATGATCAAGCGGCACTGCTATTATTTTGAACATAGCTGTATTTACTTGTAGAAAAACCTATTAAGAAAATGTGAATATGTATATATTAATAAATGTTTTATTTAGGATGTACCAAAAAGTGCTGTTGGTATTCTTAAACAACAAAAAACTACCGAACAACTTCAGTCTCTGGCATCAGATTTAGTCAAAGAACGAAGAGATTTAGAAAACGAACGTAACCGCCAAGATCGAATGGGCACCGCAATTACCCATAACATGCACACCGAATGTCAGGAGTTGCTGAAGCTTTTTGGTGTCCCCTATATTATAGCGCCAATGGAGGCCGAAGCACAGTGTGCCTTCCTAGAATCAGTAAACTTAACGAATGGCACGATTACTGATGACAGTGACATCTGGCTATTCGGAGGTAGAACAGTATATAAGAACTTCTTTGAGCAAAATAAACACGTTTTGAAGTTTGAAGCCGATAAAATTAGACACACCTTTAACTGCGATCGCGAGCAATTGATACAACTAGCTTGCCTTGTAGGCAGTGACTATACAACAGGTAGGAGAATTATATAGTTGCATTTTTCGAATTCCTAAAAAATATATATTTACTGCTGATTTAAGGGATACATGGAATAGGTACTGTTACAGCATTGGAAATCTTAGCAACATTCTCATTGAAATCAAAAAATTCACAAGAATCGTGTACCAGAAATGACACCACAACTGATGCTGTTCTTTCTACGTTATACCGTTTTCGAGACTGGTTAAAAGTACATAAGAATTTATGCCAGCCTGTTGGTAGCTCCACATGTCTTAAGCTTAGAAAAAAGTTGAATAACATCGAATTAAATGAAGGATTTCCTAGTCCTGCAGTAAGCTTATTAAAAATTTAAAACATTTTACAATAACGTAATATACGTAATAATTAACGTTACGCCCAAATTTTAGGTTGTTGAAGCCTATTTGTTTCCGAAAGTTGATGATAGTAAAGCCGCGTTCCAGTGGGGTTATCCCGATGTTGACTCTTTATACGCTTTTACAAAAAGAGTATTCGGCTGGACAGCAAAAAAAACGGATTCAGTACTTAAACCCGTGTTAAAAAGAATGAACGATAAGCAAACGCAAGCTAGTATTCGAAATTATTTTACGATAAAGAGTGCCCTTAAGCCTCGAGAATTAAAGATAAGTAAACGTGTTCAGAAAGCTATCGATACTATGGCTAGTGCGGCAGATACATCTGACATCATCGACATCAAACCTGCAAAACGAAGCCGTCGAACCAAAAAACAAAATGATGCTTCGAAAACACAGCAACAATTGGAGCTGGATTCAAATGGCCCTGATGCAATGACAAATATAGTGGTAGATATTCCAAGCACAAGTGCCTCATGTTTGGCTCACAAAATGAGTAAAAGTACACCGAGACTTCTTGAAACCAAAGAAGTTATCCCACAGCGCGAAAAAGATATTCAGAAGATGCGTCAAAGAAAACAAAAGGCAGCAGCTGTATTAAGAAAATCTAGGGCTCTGGCCTCCATTACTACTGGCATAGAGGAGAGGCGTGCAAATTAATAATCGCTTATTTGTAATACAGATGTTGTTTATTAAATGAATGCGGAAATATTATCTTACTGTTTAATACATAACTGTTGAAGACATGAACTACATACCCACATTCATATGGCATTGCATCCTTTAATTTTTCCAAACATGGCAACATTGGCAATCAACGATTGGCGGCTCAGTTACTAACCACCGAAGCAAGGCTGAGCCACTCGCTCATCAGCCGCCAAAGCAAACGCGTCACATAAACAACCATTGTTTAATAAATTGAATACAGTTTGTGAACTGCGTCTATTATTGTAAATAAACTTATGATACATACTGAAAGTATACCAAGCAGAAACTGTGTCTCATTAATACCCGAAACCTAAACATGGTCCTTCGGCGCCATTCAAACGAGCCGGCACCGAATAAATTTTCGTATTAAATCAATGCTTTGGCGGCCCAAAAGTTTATTTTCTCATTCCGTGCGATTATTAAAGAAACTTGCGTATGTGCAGTGCATAATCAGCGCTTAAGAACAACATAAAAAAAAACAATATTCCCAACTACTCGCAAAATAAAAGTGACAGGAAATCAAAAACAAATCCCAGAATCTATACTGGAAATATATTTGGTGCACCTAAATAAGAAAATAAATTTACAACAAAATATAAACGAAGTCACCAGAGCTGGGTAAATGCAATTACATTACAATTACAATTACATTCCTCAGTAATTGTAATTAGGATTCAATTCCTTTAGTTCACTGCAAAGGAATCGATTACTTTTTCAATTCCTTGAAGTAATTTCAAATGGAATTGTTTTTTTCTTTAATTCCATTACAAGGAATTTCATATTGTAATTGGAATAAATTACGTGCTAGTAATGTAATTTCTTTTATTTCAATTCCTTTGAAAGGAATTGAAAATGTAATTTTTTTTCCAATTCCTTTGAAAGGAATTGAAAATGTAATTGATTTTTTTTCCAATTCCATTCCTCAAAGTAATTTAAAAAGTAATCGAAAAATTTATAAAAAAAAATTTTTTACTGTTGAATTGCAATAGCTTTGTTAAATTTCCTGCTAGTATTTCATACAAAAAATTATTGCACTTTCACTTAACCCTTGCAAACTTGTTTATTTATCCATCGATTTTCATCGGTAGTAGTGTTTTAACCCGCAAAACAAGCAGAGTTTGGCTAGTCTATACTAATATATATTTTGAAAGGCGTTTTTTTCTGTTCGCAAAGCTCGAGAAAGGCCGTACCGATTTTTTTGAAATTCCGGATTCTACTGCAGGCTTTCCAAGGATGGTTATAGCTAAAAAAAGTTTCGATATAGAAAGGGGGCGTGGCACCTCCCATACAAAACGAATTTTTCAAACTGCATATATTTGTGGTAGAGGACTAGAACTGGGTATGGTGATATCTATATACATATATAAGACCAATTCCATACTCATGGAGAAAAATTTGCATGGTTGGAGAATGGCGTGTGGCACCTCCCATATAAACCGAACTTTTCATATTGCATATTTCTGGAAGTGTTCATGGTAGACTGTAAGCCTTTTTAAAACTCTTTAGTTTGACACCCACATGCCAACATTGCATTTACTTTATCAATTTAACTGAGTTACAATTTCCAAATATTTCCAACAGTTATCTTTCTCAAACCTTTTTAATTTGATACCCATATTGTAATATTTTATTTATTTTATCAATGTAATTTAGTTAAATTTTCAAACAGATGGCAACCCTCCTCAAACATATTTTCGGCAGTAAGCCTTCTTAAAACTCTTTAGTTTGACACCCACATGGCAATATTTCATTTTTTTTAACAATTTGACTGAGTTTAAATTTTCAAATAGGAGGCCACCCTCGTCAAAAATACTTCCAGCAGTTATCTTTCTTAAACCCTTTTTAACTTAATACCCATATTGTAATAATTCATTGATTTTAAATTAATTAAATTTTAAAATAGGTGGCAACCCACCAAATTTTTGCGATATCATTGGTTCTGGTATTATACCGAATAATAAAAAAAATATTATTCAAATCGGTTCAGCCGTTCTCGGGTTTTGATGACCGTGACATACGAACACAACATTTTTATATATATATAGATATACATAGAAGATGTCCAATGTGTGCTTTCGATTTTAATCTTTGACCACAACAAAAATTCCACATTGTATATTCGTGAATGAACTTTCAGTTTCCCGATTACTTTTACAATTCCTTTGAGTAATTGGAAAAACTAAAGTACTCTTGCAATTCCAGGTAATGGAATTGAAAAAAAATCAATTACATTTTCAATTCCTTTCAAAGGAATTGGAAAAAAAATTACATTACTAGCACGTAATTTATTCCAATTACAATATGAAATTCCTTGTAATGGAATTAAAGAAAAACCCAATTACATTTGAAATTACTTCAAGGAATTGAAAAAGTAATCGATTCCTTTGCTGTGGACGGAAGGAATTGATTCCTAATTACAATTCCTTGTAATCTGTAATTGGGAGTAATTTAATTCCTAAAGGAATCATTACGACCCAGCTCTGGAAGTCACCCACAAAAAAAAACAACAGCACGAATAAACCTAATCTAATAAAGAAAAAAAGCGTTGTAATAGCTGGACAGCAGATCAGCAGCAGAGAGATCGCTTAACAACATCGATACCAACAAGCAGAGGGAGCACCAAACAACAAGACGATAAGTACCCACACCCCTATATATACAGATATATAAGCTTATCAAATGTATATGCATGTACATACGTACATATCTATAGAAGAACAAATCCCATTACACTCATTAGATGTCCGAGCTAACATTCCAAGCCGGTCATTAACCCCAACAGCTGTGTCTCCAGCAACGTGTGTCATCCCTTTGGTACATACAGACATACGTACGCAAATCTGCCGCTCAACATTATTTCCACATATAACGCAGTTTTATAAATATGTAAGTTATAAGTAATAACATAACTTTGGGCTGCTCCAGTAAATACGCTTTGAGACAGTCATCCCGCTCATTTTTGTTTATTTGGATCTCATATTCTTCTGCTATCCCAGCATAATCCAGTTCAATAACTATCAACTGCACTCTCTATGCAGTTGCTAATTTCAACCCCCACATTCGTACATATTTATACATGCATAAACATATGTATATAGAATATTTCTTTTGCGCGCAATTGCAGTAATTTTTTTGTTTATGCCATTTCCTTTTCATGCGATTACCTCAATCTCACGATCATACGCAACGCATATGCATATACCTACATATATTCGGCATATACATAAATACCCACCTACCCTCTCGCTATCCCATTGCAGCATAATTTACGTTTGACTTATTACACCAAATTTGCAAGCGTACAAATAGACATACGCATATACACACAAGAGCACAACAGTGTGTTTGTTAAAGCCAAAAGCCTTCAACAGTTGGGAAACACTGGCTTGCTTTTCGGCTCTGTGGTATGCTGCAAAGAGACAAACTACCGAAAAGCAACCGGTGTTTCCGTTACGATATTGTATGCTTATATAAGTATGTAACTCAGATTTTTGAGGGCAGTTTAGTTGATCAGTTACGTTGACATCAGTCATTCGCGCTTCAGACCGTTCTACCTAGGCAGCAGCAACCTACGCACTTTGATGTACTTTCTTGTAACCGCCCTGAGAATAAAGTAAAATTAGTCTTTTTACTAATATAACCGTTTTACGTCTTTTATTCCTACCTTTTATAAACGTCATATTTGTTGCGAGTTTGCACCGGCGTACAAAGGAGGGTTGCCACTCAGAGATTTGGTCCAACGAGCCGTCGAACTCTGTCAACAAGCAATTTTATCATCCACATATGTATTTCCTTTTTTACATACATCAAATCAAAGTGCGTGTGAAATATTGGTTGAGCAAGTAGTGATTTCAATAAAATAGTGAGAAAAAAACCAGAGTAAATAGTGCGTCAAAAGTCGATATTTATTTCACGAGTGCTTAGGGCTGATTATTCGGGCGTTTTTAAAAATATCTGTAAAACCTAATTTATATATAAAAAGGTATGTGTAAGGGAAATTACTACACAAAGTGAAAAAGAAAATAGCACGGACGTATGTATGCACGAGAACAGAAAACTGGAGAGTGGAAGCTTTCATTTACAAAAAGTGAGTTTTTTCGTAATTCGTCTGAATATTTGTTTCCCATATACTCTCATGACATTCAACTTTCATTTCTTATTTAAATTCAAAAGTGATTATTTCCGAGTTATACAATTTTTGAAGTTATCTAAATTCCCCGCCAATTTCACTTTCTTCAATATATGATTTTGTACATATATGTATGTATGTATAGATGTAGTAATATTACCAATTTGTTCTCACAAAACATTTTTTGGTATTAGTATAGTTTTTAGCTCTTTTGTGCTCATGTACATAATACGTACGTACATAAGTACATATGTGCAATACATAAATAACTAGATAATTGCTCATAAATAGCATACGAGAACGTACATACTTCCAATTTATTCCAGTCTCTCATTATTTTGTTTCGCACATACATATTAACTTACATACCCGAGCTAAGGTCTTGCACTCGACATTGGATGATCTTCAAATTTGATCAGGTAGAAAATATATGAAAGTGCGCAAGCATATGCATATGTGTGTTTATGTGTATTTACAATATTGAATATAAGTCCATCCCAGTAGAACTTGGGAGCATCGTACGATTGCTCGGTGAGTACTCCCTTGGGAGTATACGAATACTCCCCATTGCTCCCTATGCTTCTGTGTATAAGCATGTAATTTTGTATACTCCCTTTAACATTGGATGTCCTAGGAGGGGGAGTAATCCCTTTTACCTCCTAAACGAGCAATCGGGGAGCACACACAGAAGTATCATCCCACAAACCTTCTAATGGAGCTATACGGGAGTACTCCCATAGTTACCTCCCAGAAATCTCCCAAAAAGACAACAAGGGAGTGCACATAGAAAACATCCCATATACCTCCCGAACGAGCAATAAGAGAGTGCTCCCATTAGAGGCATCCCGAAAGCCTCCTATAGGAGTAATAAGAGAGAAATGATAACGAACATTTTAAATTAGCCAAATAGATTTTGCTATTTATTAACCCGGGGGTTCTTAAATGCAAACACTAATTTGCGCAATCTGAAAGGTATTTAACGGTATATTTGTAAGTAATACAATGCTTAAAATATTTAAACAAAAGTTGAGGTACATACCAACGGACTTTTATTAAAATCTGTGTGCTATCCAAATTAGATTATTGTGTCCTCCTTATGCGCCTATAAGAAATATTTTCTGTTGTTTTTTTTTTCTATGATAAATTTTTTCGAAAACACAAAATTTCTTTTGAACGAGGTGCGTATTGCTCTCCTATCAATCAAAAAGAAGACTCTTGGATTTCTCGCTTAGGAGACATCACTTTTTAATCCTAAACGAGTAATAACGGAGTACAAAACCAACAAATCTCGCTTATTGCTCCCAAATCATGCATCAGAGAGCATTCTTTAATTGCTCGCTTAGGATATCTCTCATTACGCCCCTAAGCGAGCAATAAAGGAGGACAAAACCGACAAATCTCGTTTATTGCTCCCAAATCATGCCTCGGGGAGTATTATTTCGTCGCTCGCTTAGGAGATCTCCTATTTGATTCCTAAACGAGTAATAAAGGACAAATCTCCCTTATTGCTCAGAAATCAGGTTAAGGGGAGTACTCTTTTATTCCTCACATAGGGAGATCTCCCTTCAGGTTCTAGTGGGATATTACATATCAACATTTGTTCAATTTTTTATGTGCCTTTTTCGTGGTCGTTGACCTAATACAAAACTGACCTACCTCAATAGTCTCAGTACATGCATCTATTAAATTTTGCCTTTACATACATTGCTTGCATTTATCATACAAATATACGTGTACATACATACGTATTGGATCCTTGTTTGTACAACACTTGCAGCGAACCAAGTAGGCAATTAAAATAAAATATTTAATCTCGTGCGCATAATTAAGCAAATAAATTAAATACTTATATTTATTGGTGAAATTACTTAATTTCAGTTATTCGTAATTTTTTCCTCTGAAATCATTCTTCACTATTTGTTCCGCGGAATACTGCCATTTTCTAGGAACCGTTATTCAAATAAATTTTTTGATTACTGAGCTTGTAAGTTCGTAGTTTGTTGCGGAAAGAACAGAAATGAAAATGTCAGCTTTGAATTTATTCACTAGGTGTTCGGATCAAGTCGTTGAATTTAATGCGAACTTCGACGCAACTACTCTTAGCGAACACTCCAAAGTCTCATTGGAGATCATGAACGAGGAGCTCACCTAGCTGTGGGGCAAAGCTAATTAAAAGAAGAAGATGAGGTAGAGACAGTAAAAGCCAAGTATTCGGCCACTTTTAAAGATTATCTTTCTTGTAAAAGTTGCATTACAGAGTGTATGCGAAAATTCAGTGTCCCTTCACTTTCACCTCCACCCTATCCTTCCCAGGCAGCCATTTCTGCAAATAATTTGCAACTACCACCTTGCGATACGGAAGTTTTTAGGGGCGATTATTCATCTTGGCCAACATTTCGCGATCTTTTCACCGCAATATACGTTAATAACACGCGTTTAAGTTATGTAGAGAAATTATTTCACTTGCTTCGAAAAACAAGTGGGGAAGCCAAAGAAATAGTTAGCAAATCTCCGCTAACCAATCAAGGCTTTGATTTGGCATGGGCCAATCTCAAAGCCACCTTTGAAAATAAACGTGTGTTAGTCAATCGTCAACTTAAGTTGTTGTTTGCTTTACCAGTCATTCGGACTGAGAGCGCATCGGCATTTAAAAATATCCAAAGCAACATCAATGGGTGTTTAGCAGCATTAGCCATGTATGACATAGACGTATCCAACTGGGATCCGATTATTGTGTTTTTGTGCTCGAATCGACTTCCGGAAACCACCCTAAGTCTATGGGAGCAAACTCTTGTGGATAAAGCTGCCATTCCACTTTGGAGCCCAATGGATACCTTTCTTACACAGCGCTTCCGGACTTTGGAATCAATCACGGATGTTAGATGTCCATCGCCACCTTCAACGTCAACATATGCATTCCAACAACAACGGACAGCGCAACAACATCAGAACCCATCGGGCAGAAGAAATTTTCACACGCTACCAACATATCGTCTGCAACACAATGTATTTTATGCCCAAAGCAACAACATGTTTTGCGACTTTGCAAAAAATGTATAAGCCTTTCTGTTAGTGATGATATGCCACAATCAAAAAACACAACTTGTGCCTCAATTGCCTTTCAAGAGGCCATTCGGTAAAGGAGTGTAAAAGTAATTTTTCATGCACAATCAATGCTATTATTGATTCTGCATCGGAAGCAACGTTTATTTCGGAACGAGTGCGCAATCTTTTAAAGTTACCTTTTTCGAAGACCAATGCAACCATATCGGGATTAAATAAGAAGGTGTCTTCGTGTTCATTTAAATTATGCACATTCTTGTTAGGTTCTCCGCGCGATCTGAAGCTACCGCGTTTGTGTTACCACAGATTACCGGTAACTTACCGTCCACTTCCTTGCACAGATCCGTACTTGACCAATTGCCTAAGGAACCCTTAGCGGATCCTAACTTCTTACAAAGTGGTCCAATAGATCTTTTAATTGGGGGTGATTTGTACCCCAAAGTTATGATGGAGGGTGTGAAGCGGAGTCTTCATAATAACCTTTTATCCCAAGAAACTGCGTTCGGGTGGATTGTCACTGGGGCAACCTCCACTGCACACGTTTCTTGCTTTGCTACCAAAGTCTCAATGGGAGAGAATAGTTCCATAAGTAACCAAATTCAATAGTTCTGGGAATTAGAAGAGATCCTAAAGCGGCATATACAAAGCAAAGAAGACACGTTTTGTGAGGAGTTGTTGGTACAACGAGTACAAGGAATTCGGAAGGGAGATATGTTTTAGTACTACCCTTTAAAAATGAATATCCAAAGGATATAAAATTAGGATCTTCACGTCATATTGCCCTACGACAATTTGCACGCAATGAAATTAGATTACTTAAAAATATTTCCTTCAAGACTGATTATGACAACGTCATTAAAGAATACTTAGAGTTAGATCTATGGAAAGGGTAGATGAACCTCAGTTTCAGCATGCTCCATCCCACTTCTATCTGCCGCATCACGCGGTCCTAAAGCCCGAAAGCACTTCAACGAAGTTGAGGGTGGTCTTTAATGCTTCCAGCAAGACATCAAATGGGGTATGTGTTAACGACATATTACATACTGGGCCAGTTCTCCAAGCAGACTTAACGCTGCTACTTACACGATGGAGGACATACAAGTTCGTTTTTAATAGCGATATTCAAAAAATGTATCGCCAAATTTTGGTTCATCCTAGCCAAAGGCCTTGTCAAAGAATTTTATTTCGTAGTAACACCGATAATGATATAGTAGATTATCAGTTGAAGACGGTAACCTTCGGAGTTAACTGCGCTCCGTATCTTGCTATTAGGACCCTTTTCAGCTAGCCCAAGATTCTCAGGCCTCACATCCCCTTGCGGCTAGAATCCTGCAAAACTCGATGATACCTACAACAAACGCGAAGTGTTATAAATTATAGCCAAGCTTTTTGATCCAGCCGGTTGGTTAGCGCCTATAGTGGTGGTAGCGAAAATAATTATGCAGCAGATTTGGATAGATAACACTCCTTGGGATAAATCGTTAACTCCACAGACGCTTGCAAATGGAAGACTTTTGTTGAAAATTATCGTTTGTTAAAATTCCACGATGGGTAGAGTATACTGGTGAAACCCCTATACAAAATCATGCCTTTTGCGATGCGTCGGAAAAGGCATATCGGGGGTGATCTATTTGCGGGCTGAAAATAAAGGGATGGTCGCATCACATTTGCTGTTATCTAAAACAAAAGTGGCACCAATAAAAACTATTTCGCTTCCTCGGTTAGAGTTATGCGGAGCACTTTTAGCTGCCGACATGCTGAAGACCCTTTTGAAAGAACTTCCAGTCAAGGTCGAGAGTATATTTTGTTGTACTGATTCCACTACTGTGATCTCATGGTTTAAAAAACCACCCTGTACTTGGACAACTTTTGTAGCTAATCGTGTTGCAAAGATCCAGGAAATCATCGGACACCAGCACTGGTACCACGTGGAATCCAGGGATAATCCAGCAGATTTAGGTAGCCGCGGAATATATCCGCAAGATTTGGTCACAAATGATTTGTGTTGGCATGGGCCAAACTGTCTGAGGAAAGAGTTGTCATACTGGTCACCGTTGCATAAACAAATTGGTGATGTTTCCATTGAAGCTAAGAGGATAACCGCACATGCCTCACTGGTCACCAATGTTGAGGATCCTTGGGAAAGATTTTCTTCCTTCCCTCGCGCGTTGCGCGTCTTAGCATATGTATTTCGTTTCTTTTATAGGGCGAATAAGAGGATGGGTGATAGGCATTCGTTCTCGTCTTTATTAGTTTCAGGGAAAGAGATTGCAAAAGTTCGCAATCGTATTATAATGTTGTCTCTGAAAAAAATGGTTTCTTGAGGAATATGAGAAGTTATCGCTTGAGAGGCCTTTATCACAGAAGAGCAAAATCCTCAACCTAAATCCCTTTCTTGACGATCAAGGTATCATGAGGGCCAATGGGCGGCTCTCTAATTCACCTATGCTATCTTATAATGAAAGGCATCCAATCATTTTACCATATAACTGTACCTTTTCTGGTCTGTTAGTTGGTTTCATACATCGTTTATCGCTTCACGGTGGAAACCAACTAATACTTCGGCTACTGCGCCAACAGTATTGTATCCCAAGAGCTAAAAACCTGATCAGGGCCATAGTACACAAATGCAAGTCTTGCGTAATCCATAAGAAAAGAGATCAGTCCCAAATTATGGCACCATTACCGGAAGAGAGAACCTCGTTATCACGGCCATTTGAAAACACTGGAGTTGACTGCGCTGGCCCTTTCGACATCAAAAGTTATCGGGGCAGAGGGTGCGTAATTACTAAAGGCTACGTATGTATCTTCGTGTGTTTTTCTACGAAAGCAATACATTTGGAAGCAACAAGCGATTTCTCGACTGAAACTTCTTGGAGCATTTTCCCGTTTTGTGTCCAGACGCAGTTGCCTCCAACAAATATTTTCGGACAACGGCACAAGTTTTGTTGGTGCCTCCACGTCATTGAAAAAGGATTTCAAGAAAATGCTGAGAAACACAAGAAACCGTCTGCAGTTCATATAGTCATCACGAATTGGTTTGGAACTTCATACCGGCCGGTGCTCCTCACATGGGAGGATTATGGGAAGCTAGTGTGAAGAGCTTTGGAGGATGGTTCCGTGCGCAGAAGTGGAAAACTTTTGACTGCCATTCACCTGGGAGTGGCCAGAAGCGATTCTTGTGCGTACGGTTCAAATCGCAGCTCACAACGTCCGGATATTTATATCCACGTATCCTCTGGGTAGCAACCAAACACCCGTTTGGGAGCGAGCTAAAGTGAGAAGGCGTAAAACTTCGCGTGCGCTGGGTTTGGGTCCCGCCACGTTAAAACCCCGCCCAATGAAAAGAAACAAACAGCCTCGGATGAGACCCCCTTTTTCTGATGACGACCACGGCAAACGTATAAAGGACTATGATTTAAGGGTATGCACCTGGAATATCCGGACCCTTAATGGGGAAGGTGCCTCTGCCCGGCTGGTTGATGTCCTCGGGAAGACAAAGGCTGACATCACCGCCATCCAAGAAATGCGATGGACGGGGCAAGGTAAAGTAAGCGTGAAGCCTTGCGACGTCTACTACAGTTGCCACGTAAAGGAGCGCAAATTCGGTGTTGGATTCGTGGTAGGAGAGAGACTCCGTCGCCGAGTACTGGCGTTCACCCCGGTGGACGAACGTCTAGCCACAATCCGCATCAAAGCTAGATTCTTCAACATCTCGCTCATCTGCGCCCATGCCCCGACGGAAGAGAAGGATGAGGCGTCCAAGGATCTCTTCTATGAGCGCTTGGAACGTACATATGAGCGCTGCCCCCGACACGATGTCAAAATCGTGCTTGGCGATTTTAATGCCAAGGTGGGCAAGGAAGGGATCTTTGGCGCCACTGTCGGAAAATTCAGCCTCCACGACGAAACGTCCGATAACGGACTGAGGCTGATCGACTTCGCCGGGGCCCGAAATATGGTAATATGTAGTACTAGGTTCCAGCATAAGAACATCCACCAAGCTACATGGCTGTCTCCAGATCGAAAAACGAGAAACCAAATCGATCATGTTGTGATAGACGGAAGGCATGCTTCAAGCGTTTTGGACGTACGTACACTCCGAGGGCCAAACATCGACTCGGACCACTATCTTGTTGTAGCCAAGATACGCACCCGCCTCTGTGCAGCAAAAAATGTGCGCCCAACAATGCAAGGAAAGCTTAACGTCGAAAAGCTGCAATCACAACAGACGGCCAATTTATTCGCCACTCGACTCACACACCTGCTCTCTGAGAGCACTCTTCAACAATCCGACGTACGCGAGCAGTGGAACCACATTTCCCGATCATTAAGTACCGCCGCCGAAGAAGTAGTTGGATTTCAGCGAGCCCGAAAGAACAACTGGTACGATGAGGAATGTCAAGAAGCCGCAGAGAAAAAAGATGCCGCCTACAGGGCCACGCTGCGATCGGGCGCAACGCGAGCCATGTGGGACCGTTATAGGGAACTGAAGAAGGAAGCGAGACGTATTTGCCGCAATAAGAAGAGAGAGGCCGAAATACGTGAGTGCGAAGAGCTTGAGATGCTGGCCGACAGGAAGAACGCCCGAAAATTCTACCAGAGGGTTAGGCGACTTACGGAAGGTTTCAAGACCGGGGCGAACTCCTGTAAGAACAACAATGGCGACCTAGTGACCGATGTCCAGAATATACTTAAATTGTGGAGGGAACACTTTTATAACCTACTGAATGGTAGCAGCGCTGAAAGTAGTGAGGAAGACGAACCCGAGTCCCCAGTCGATGATGATGGAGTAGCTGTCCCACCGCCTGACTATGACGAGGTACGAATAGCGATTACGCGGCTGAAAAACAACAAAGCTGCTGGAGCTGACGGCCTGCCAGCCGAGCTATTCAAGTACGGCGGCGAGGAGCTGATGAGGTGCATGCATCAGCTCGTATGCAGAATATGGTCAGATGAACGCATGCCCGACGACTGGAATTTAAGTGTGCTCTGCCCAATCCACAAGAAAGGCGACCCCGCCATACGCGCCAACTACCGCGGAATTAGCCTTCTAAGCATAGGTTACAAGGTCTTATCGAGCGTATTGTGCGAAAGACTGAAGCCCACCGTCAACGAGCTGATTGGACCTTATCAGTGTGGCTTTAGGCCTGGAAAATCCACCATAGATCAGGTATTCACAATACGCCAAATCTTGGAAAAGACCCGCGAGAATAGGATCGACACACACCATCTATTTGTCGATTTCAAAGCCGCTTTCGACAGCACGAAGAGAAGTTGCCTTTATGCCGCGATGTCTGAATTTGGTATCCCCGCGAAACTAATACGGCTGTGTAAAATGACGTTGAGCAATACCACCAGCTCCGTCAGAATAGGGAAGGACCTCTCCGAGCCGTTTGATACCAAACGAGGTTTCAGACAAGGGGACTCCCTTTCGTGTGATTTCTTTAATCTTATGTTGGAGAAGATAATAAGAGCCGCAGAACTGAACCGCTCAGGCACAATACTTTATAAGAGCGTACAATTGCTGGCGTATGCCGACGACATCGATATTATCGGTAAAAACAAGGGCTACGTCTGTTCTGCCTTCTCGGGATTGGATAGAGAAGCAAAGCGAATGGGTCTGGTGGTGAACGAGGACAAAACGAAGTATCTCCTGTCAGCACACAAACAGTCAGAGCATACGCGTCTTGGCACCCACGTCACTGTTGACAGTTACAAGTTTGAAAAAGTAGACGACTTCGTTTATTTGGGAACCAGCATTAACACCAATAATAATGTCAGCCTTGAAATCCAACGGAGAATCACTCTTGCCAACAAGTGCTACTTTGGGCTGAGTAGGCAATTGAGAAGTAAAGTCCTCTCTCGTCGTACAAAGATCACACTCTATAAGTCACTCATCATGCCTGTGCTGGTGTATGGCGCGGAAGCATGGACAATGAAAGCATCTGATGAGGCGGCTCTTGGAGTTTTCGAGAGAAAGATTCTGCGAAAGATTTACGGACCTTTACGCGTTGGTGATGGCGAATATCGCAGACGATTTAACGATGAGCTGTATGAGCTTTACAACGATATAGACATAGTGCAGCGAATTAAAATTCAGCGGCTCCGCTGGCTTGGCCATGTCGTTCGGATGGACAGAAACGCTCCTGCTCTGAAAATATTCAACGCGGGCCGCGATGCTGGGAACAGAGGAAGAGGAAGGCCTCCTCTGCGTTGGAAAGACCAGGTGGAGAAGGACTTGGCTTCACTTGGCATTTTCAATTGGCGTCAGTTAGCACAGAAGAGATATGACTGGCGTGCTGTTTTGGACTCGGCCAAAATCGCTTAGGCGGTTACAGCGCCAAATAAGAAGAAGAAGAAGTGTGACGAGCTTTAAATTCCATCTGCGACGGATGGGCTGTCAACATAAGTACACCTTTGAAGAATTTTCGACTTTGCTCTGACGTATTGAGGCGTGCTTAAACTCGCGTCCAATCTCTCCAAGTTCGAAAGATGTAGCAGATCCTTCTGCACTCACTCCAGGCCACTTTATTACAGGTGGCCCAATTCTGATTCCAGCTGAACCTTCTATAGAAACCAATCCAATCTCTCTGGTTAATCGATGGCAAAAAATGAAAGCCTTTAGTCAAAAACTTTCTCTTCGTTGGAAAGAAGAGTACTTAAAAGAACTTCGCAAACGTTATAAATGGAAGTTTCCTCAAAGAGATCTGACAGTAGGTGATCTAGTAGTTGTTCGCCATGAAAACTAACCTCCAAATGAGTGGCGCTTGGGTAGGATCGCGAAAGTTTATCCCGGTACGGACAAAAGAATTCGTGTAGCCGACATTTTTACACGGAGGGGTTTGATAACCCGACCTATAGTAAAACTGGTTCCTCTTCCAAACTAAGTTCAACACCTCAATTTTCTTTCAATTTCCAGTTTTATTAACTATGGAACTCGATACCCCCAAATCAGTTGATAACTGGATTTAAAAACAAAAAAAAACGCACTGAATTACGAATTACATGAATTTAAATTAGTACTGCTCAACATATTTCACACGCATTTATGTACATATAAAAACATATTTATCTAACATACATAATTTACCTTAAGCTTAAAAAAGAATAATAAGAATTAATTGGACTTGATTTTTTCAAAGGTTTTGTATTAACAATATATATATGCATGAATTTAGAAGTTTTCTTTATTGCAATCTTTACATATTGCAAGGCGGGCAGCAATGTTAAAGCCAAAAGCCTTCAACGATTGGGAAACACTGGCTTGCTTTTCGGCACTGTGGTCTGCTGCAAAGAGACAAACTACCGAAAAGCTACCGGTGTTTCCCTTACGGTATTGTATGCTTATATAAGAATGTAACTCAGATTTTTGAGGGCAGTTACGTATGTCAGTTACGTTGACATCAGTCATTCGCGCTTCAGATCGTTCAACCTAGGCAGCAGCAACCTACGCACTTCGAGGTACTTGTAACCGCCTTGAGAATAGAATAAAATTAGTCCTTTTACTAATATAACCATTTTACGTCTTTTATTTTAAACTTTTATAAACGTCATATTTGTTGCGAGTTCGCACCGGCGTACAAAAGAGGGTCGCCACCCAGAGAGTGTTCAAAAAAACTATCGGACAAATTATGTACCAAATACACGGAAAAAGGCAATAATATTATTAATCAATATTTATTATTAAAAAAATAAATGAAAAAGCCCCGTAATTAAAAAAAACATATGTTTTTCACAAAAAAACGTAACAAGTAAAAAAAAAATAAACTTTGCGTTGTCAAATTTTTATTAGTTTATTGAACCACAGATATTTGGTAACCCCCATTGGAAGGTATAGCTCCTACTTTGTGACCCAAAAGTAAGCGTAAATATAAAATTGTTCATATTTGACCCTAAAAAATGGATAACAAATTAAAAGATACTCCCCACTTCACAGATTATTTTTACAACAGACTTTTTTGAGAGCAATAGATTGAAAAAATTGTGCTCTAGCTGGTCACTAGCTCCTGTTTGAATCTCACTGAATCTCGCATAAAAGTCAAAATCGATCTCCTTGACAAAAATTAGGATAGTCTCGTATCTTCCTTTCGCACAGTTTTCATCTCAGGTGACTATACAGAAGTCAGCAACTCTGTAGAGAAAATATATAGCGAATGCACTGATAGCCACCTTAACTGCAAAGCTGAAATGCTAGAAGCGTTGGAACTTATGAGGGCTAATCCCACCACTCAGCGAAGTCACAACTCTACCCAGAACGTTACAAACCCTTCATACACCCATGAAGTCTCCAGGGTGCCTCCGATCACAATTCCGTTTAACTCCAAACATAGTGAACAGAGGCGTAAATTACAGTCCACTGCCCAGATATCAATCCCCAAAGACATCACTCAATACCCAATACCCCTCACCACATCAGACATTATTGAGTTCTCCAAACATTCCACCCCACAAGTGTCCGCCTCCAAGGACAAAACAAATAAATCGCTCTCTTCATGTTCTACTTCATCGAACACACTTAATGGAGGAGCGAAAACATCAATGGGAAAATGAAAAATAAATCTCCCAACTATGCCACCCCTCAAATGTCCGCCCCAAGGACAAAACAAATAATTCGCTCTTTTCATGTTCTACCCCGCAGAGCACTCGTAATGAAGAAGCCAAAAAAACTTGTATGGCCACCCAGGTCAAAGATACCCCCCATGATTCCTTAAAATCAGCCATCAGCCAATCGCGTGCTATTCCAGTTGATGAACAACTCGTCCCGGGAGGGTGGCTATCGCCAATGAACTTGTTGCCAAAAACTTCACCGCGAAAATACCGACTAGAAGTAACAGATGGGTACGAAAACTCTAAGCCCAGTAACTTTCGGAAACCATCTAACCCAAATAGCTCGGCAAGAAAGGCCACACATACATCACACTTACAACAAAATGATGCATGTTCCTTGCGAGCAAACGGTAAACTCACTCTAGCCACTCTTGAAAATAATCAACATTCACCTATCCAAAACCAAACACAAAAATACACATTCGTTCCGGCACAAAATCCTCAAATAAAAGTAGGCATGAAGCCACCCGATGAAAGTTTATCCAAAAATCTACCTGCCCCCAATAAACAGAAGGACGTAACCATTCTAACACCCCCATGGCCCACCGCATCGGTTTGGTGGTGGCTGATTGCATTCGACGAAAGATCGTTCGAAATTAAAAAGCCGCCTGGTAAAATTAAGTTCTCGAAACTTCTAGTGGATTATATCATGGAAAACATCCATCCATTACAACATCAGCCCCCTTTTCTGCCCCTTCACATGACTTATAAATTTGCAATAGATTTCAATTTTGCATTGAACACGTCATACATATCTCAGAGTAGTAGTCAACCATTAGCATCTGCAATGCCTCGTAGCGGTCATGACTCACCGGCATTGATACTAGCAAGGATTCCAAATCGTTTTCTACCTCAACATGATTATCAAAGGTTAATACCAGACGAACGTTTTACATACCTAAACGAGTGTGGCATGCCATTTGATCCTGGCCGCGCAAAGCATAGGGTACCAGGTTACGGTCATCACGAGGTGGACTACTCAACCACAGTAATTTTGCACAAATCTCCTCTACTTTCGATATATCTTCAAAGGATTCGCGTAGGACCTGCATACCTGAATATTACTCCCTTTGCTGCCTCATCACTTACAAAGCAGCATCAATTATCGTCTCTTATTAATAGGACTGCACCAGCATTGAACTTCGAGATGGTAACGTGAGAAAACAGCGCTATAACTCCTTATCATTGACATATTTTTGACAATATACAGCATCGCGGACATCCACTACCCATTTGTGATGTGCATAGTAAACGGAAAAACCCCGGTTCCGTCCAAGAATGATAGAATACAAGATTGCGCCGTCCTGGGCGTTGACATTTGTGTACCACAAGTAAACAAAGAATAGAGCGAAAAGAAGAACGAGTTGAAACTGCCAAAGCGGTTCACTTTACTGCGAAAACCGTGTTTTAATTTTGCTGAATGCGAAAATATTGCATTTTTCTCCTAATCTATTAGAGAACAGTGAACATTTTAGTGCACTCCATTGCTTTGCAATTGAGCCTGCTTCACCAAACGTTTTAGTGCACTTTATTGCTTTGCAATTAAGGTTGCTGCAGAAAACTGCAGCAGCATCTCTGCGGGATTTATTAGTTAACTTGATAATGGAGGCTGCGTGGAGCAAAAACAAAATCATTGTGAGGAAATGCTGTTAATATAATAATAGAGAAACATTTCGGTAGCGGCTTTGCCGTGCCCTATGTACACAAAATGCAGCGATTCGTCCCAGCGCTACACTTGCATCTACGCTTCTTGCATCTTGGCGGCTGTCACACTTTAACACACAGCACTTCATTGTATTAGTTTTTACGCAGTCTTTAACTCAAAAATCGTTAACAAATTGCAAATTAACACAATATAAACTGATTTTCACTTATAATTCAAATTTCTCTTTTGCTGATTTGTAAACAAAGGTTTATTTACAAGTTACCACAACAGTCAAAATCGGCAAAACCAAAGTAGCGGTACCACTGACGGCGCCACCTTTGCTCGCTGCACCGTGGGTTCCGTCAGTGTAAANCACCACGGACATCCACTACCCATTTGTGATGTGCATAGTAAACTGAAAAACCCCGGTTCCGTCAGTGTAAAGAACTCCAGTTCCGCATCAATGAGCAAACACAAATAAACTCAACAGTGCACGAATTAGCAAACTTTTCTTCCATCTCAAAGAAACGCTTTGCTATATGTACCTGCCAACGACACACTCTCACTCTGGATCTGGCGCTCCCACTGCGATACTTTCAGGCCCTCTTTTTGTCCCAATACAACACTAATCAACTAACTCCAGTATTAACACTTCTCCCCCATAAATACTTAGTGAATACTAAAATCTTTTTTAGTTTTCATTCATTTAATTGCAGATCGTTATNCTGACTGCTTGCATTAGAGAGCATTTTGAGTGGGAATGCCTGCAGTAATTTGCTCAAATTTTTTTTTACAGACAGAAGAGAGTAATTATAACTATAAAATGCAAAAAAAACAGTTTTGAAAAAATTGTCGTTTACAACCTTATTCGCGAACATGCTTCAATTGATAAAGGATCGTAGCGAAAATCCATTGCCTTGCATGCATTTGAGAAGTGGTAGGTCGTACATATATATTTTCTGTCCTTTTTATGGGTAGGAAATCTAATGATGCACTTCAACGTGTGTTATTTTAGACATTATCCAGTAAAAGCTATATGTAACCATTTTGCTGGAATTTTTACTGGCTGGCGGTTTCTTGCAAAACTTGCAAGAAAGTAGCATAGTAGGGGAAATTGAGAGAGCGAAAATGATAGGTAAACGTGCAAGTTTTACTGGATTGTTACTGAATAAATTTTTACTAGTAGATATTTGCTAGTAAGAAATACAGCTGATGGCATGATACTGGGTGTAATTCACACTAATAAAGGAATTGTTTGTGGGGCTGTTATAGTTCAAATTTACAAAAAAAAAAATTAAGTGCGCCTGGGGCACACAGGAGAAGTGAAACTTACGTTACATATCTAGCTTACATCTATGTTTTTATCTTTTATATCCTTTCTTGCTTTTATCCTTTTCTTCATCTACATATTCTCCTAGTTGGTGTGACGTGCGATGACGTGATGAGATGCCATGTGATATAATGTGGAGTGACGTGATAGGATGGCATGTCATGCCAAATGATGTCAGCATGTGTGTCGATAGTAACATCGATAAAAATATCGATAACGAAACACATAAAGTTATCGATAACAAATTCGATAAGAATGTAGATAGAAATATCGATAGCAACATCGATAACCAAATCGATAAAAATTCGAAATCAATTTCAATAAAAAAATCGATAACAAAATAAATAAAGATATCTATAACAAAATATATTAAAATATTATGGGGCTTTGAAAGATATGAGCAAGTGGAAAAGCTTCTACGTTTTTTTCATAAAAAACTTATTTTTCTCCCACCTAACATGCCGAACTATATGCTGCACCTTGAAACGGGTATCTTTTTATACATGCTTTTTATAGTCAGATGTCTGAACCAGTGTGACCGCGGGCTTGTGAAAAATTGTAAAATGTATCAATATGTATCACCTTTTTTTTCATTTAAGTACCAAAGCATCAATATGGAATAAAACCAATAATTTTATGAAAAACCATTTTCCAAAACAATTTAACATTTATTGCACGAGCAAGCTGAAATTATTTACCGAATGCGATTTGCGCAATTTCAGTTGCAGTTACACCTTGCAATTTTTATTGCCTACCAACTTTTGCGTGTGGGCACTTTGATGTCTAGATATGTATAAGCATTTGCCGCATGACGCTGCCAGACAACATTCTCTCAATTTCGTTGTTAAAAAACATTTAAATCTTAAACAAACTTACTGAATAGCTTCCTAAAACGTTGTCATAAATAATCCAATAGGGAACAGAGTCTTATTTTGATTTAATATTAATATTTCATCTATATAACCACCAGCATGATTTCTATCAAGTGAAAATATGGCTGTCAAACTATCAAATTGCCTGCAATAGATGTCAAGCAATAAGGCGGTATCCATTGGAAATATATTTTGTGACATGGTTATCACGACATTGGTGTTTTCCTGTGGAAACAGGGCCTTACCGAGCACCGAGTTACCGAGTACCAAGCCCTAATTTCTGTTATTGAACATAGCTAAAATAAAAAATGCAGCGCTATGATACTGTTCGTTTGTTCACATTTTGACGTTTTTCGACATGGATCATGAATCACAATACACGAAAGGTTCGTTCAGAGAACGACAATGAACTTTTGGATGTACGTTGCCACAGGTGCACGACATGTTTTGTAATGCATAAAAATTTACAGATTTTTTTCATTTGTATTTGGAAAAGTATCAAAATTTAAAAAAAGTATCTCTCCAAAATTCATCGAAAAATGTATCAGTTTTGATCCACTTGGATCAAAACGGTCACACTGGTCTGAACCTAGAAAACTCAATATTCCAAAGTCAATAGAACCCTCTACTTTCGATATATCTTCAAAGGATTCGCGTAGGACCTGCATACCTGAATATTACTCTCTTTGCTGCCTCATCACTTACAAAGCAGCATAAATTATCGTCTCTTATTAATAGGACTGCACCAGCATTGAACTTCGAGATGGTAACGTGAGAAAACAGCCCTATAACTCCTTATCATTGACATATTTTTGACAATATACAGCACCACGGACATCCACTACCCATTTGTGATGTGCATAGTAAACTGAAAAACCCCGGTTCCGTCAGTGTAAAGAACTCCAGTTCCGCATCAATGAGCAAACACAAATAAACTCAACAGTGCACGAATTAGCAAACTTTTCTTCCATCTCAAAGAAACGCTTTGCTATATGTACCTGCCAACGACACACTCTCACTCTGGATCTGGCGCTCCCACTGCGATACTTTCAGGCCCTCTTTTTGTCCCAATACAACACTCTAATCAACTAACTCCAGCATTAACACTTCTCCCCCATAAATACTTAGTGAATACTAAAATCTTCTTTAGTTTTCATTCATTTAATTGCAGATCGTTAGGCAAGAGAAATACGCTTGACTCGGCACATAGATTGGGTCCCTACCAGATGGAGGAAGTTCTGCATCCGGCAGCGGTGCAGGCGGAGCGCCATGTTGAAGACATGAACAACATACCCACATTCATATGGCATTGCATCCTTTAATTTTTCCAAACATGGCAACATTAGCAATCAACGATTGGCGGCTCACTATTAAGTTATATCGTTTAATTTATACATGTGAACTATTTTCAATGAGCATTTTTTCATTTGCTCCAGAATTTTGGGTACATTTTCTTATAGTACCTCTCATTCTTTTTTATATTACATATATACACTCCGAAGTTCGGGATAGTATTTTGAATATACCAGCAATATATGTAAAAGTAGTGGCGGCTGCTGTAGAGCATTACGCAGAGCCTGAGTTCAAGAAGAAGTATTGCATACATATTTTGGTGCCTTTTCAAGTATAAAATCCACTGAGAAACGGAAGAAAACGGCATCCCTACGATTTCAACTTATGCCAAGCGTTTCGTAAACAAGAAATTTTGAACAAAAAACTGTTTTCCCACAAACATGTTTAAATGGAAGCATTACAAATATGGAAAAATAGCAATCCACAAGGCTTTATTGGCAGTAGGTTCTTTTTAAAGCACATTTAACAAAAAAATAAGCTTCTAGTTTCGAAGCTAGCACAAAATAAAATTTTTTTATTTGTTGTTTACAAAAAAAATATTGTCTAGTATACAAGCCAAAATTGTTAAATATATATCGCTTTCATTCATTTCTTCATAGAGTTGGTGCTTCTTTTATAGGAAAATTCATACGGCTTATGAACAGATTCATACCATGTAAATGCACCATTAAAAAGCCGCCTGGTAAAATTAAGTTCTCGAAACTTCTAGTGGATTATATCATGGAAAACATCCATCCATTACAACATCAGCCCCCTTTTCTGCCCCTTCACATGACTTATAAATTTGCAATAGATTTCAATTTTGCATTGAACACGTCATACATATCTCAGAGTAGTAGTCAACCATTAGCATCTGCAATGCCTCGTAGCGGTCATGACTCACCGGCATTGATACTAGCAAGGATTCCAAATCGTTTTCTACCTCAACATGATTATCAAAGGTTAATACCAGACGAACGTTTTACATACCTAAACGAGTGTGGCATGCCATTTGATCCTGGCCGCGCAAAGCATAGGGTACCAGGTTATGGTCATCACGAGGTGGACTACTCAACCACAGTAATTTTGCACAAATCTCCTCTACTTTCGATATATCTTCAAAGGATTCGCGTAGGACCTGCATACCTGAATATTACTCCCTTTGCTGCCTCATCACTTACAAAGCAGCATCAATTATCGTCTCTTATTAATAGGACTGCACCAGCATTGAACTTCGAGATGGTAACGTGAGAAAACAGCGCTATAACTCCTTATCATTGACATATTTTTGACAATATACAGCATCGCGGACATCCACTACCCATTTGTGATGTGCATAGTAAACGGAAAACCCCCGGTTCCGTCCAAGAATGATAGAATACAAGATTGCGCCGTCCTGGGCGTTGACATTTGTGTACCACAAGTAAACAAAGAATAGAGCGAAAAGAAGAACGAGTTGAAACTGCCAAAGCGGTTCACTTTACTGCGAAAACCGTGTTTTAATTTTGCTGAATGCGAAAATATTGCATTTTTCTCCTAATCTATTAGAGAACAGTGAACATTTTAGTGCACTCCATTGCTTTGCAATTGAGCCTGCTTCACCAAACGTTTTAGTGCACTTTATTGCTTTGCAATTAAGGTTGCTGCAGAAAACTGCAGCAGCATCTCTGCGGGATTTATTAGTTAACTTGATAATGGAGGCTGCGTGGAGCAAAAACAAAATCATTGTGAGGAAATGCTGTTAATATAATAATAGAGAAACATTTCGGTAGCGGCTTTGCCGTGCCCTATGTACACAAAATGCAGCGATTCGTCCCAGCGCTACACTTGCATCTACGCTTCTTGCATCTTGGCGGCTGTCACACTTTAACACACAGCACTTCATTGTATTAGTTTTTACGCAGTCTTTAACTCAAAAATCGTTAACAAATTGCAAATTAACACAATATAAACTGATTTTCACTTATAATTCAAATTTCTCTTTTGCTGATTTGTAAACAAAGGTTTATTTACAAGTTACCACAACAGTCAAAATCGGCAAAACCAAAGTAGCGGTACCACTGACGGCGCCACCTTTGCTCGCTGCACCGTGGGTTCCGTCAGTGTAAAGAACTCCAGTTCCGCATCAATGAGCAAACACAAATAAACTCAACAGTGCACGAATTAGCAAACTTTTCTTCCATCTCAAAGAAACGCTTTGCTATATGTACCAGCCAACGACACACTCTCACTCTGGATCTGGCGCTCCCACTGCGATACTTTCAGGCCCTCTTTTTGTCCCAATACAACACTCTAATCAACTAACTCCAGCATTAACACTTCTCCCCCATAAATACTTAGTGAATACTAAAATCTTCTTTAGTTTTCATTCATTTAATTGCAGATCGTTAGGCAAGAGAAATACGCTTGACTCGGCACATAGATTGGGTCCCTACCAGATGGAGGAAGTTCTGCATCCGGCAGCGGTGCAGGCGGAGCGCCATGTTGAAGACATGAACAACATACCCACATTCATATGGCATTGCATCCTTTAATTTTTCCAAACATGGCAACATTAGCAATCAACGATTGGCGGCTCAAGGCTCTGTTATGCATACTTGGCATTGCATGCACTGCTATACCATTTTTACGTAGAAATCAAAAACAGACTTCTACGTATGTAGTGCTGTGCGTTCGATAACCGATTACACGCGCGGCTCATTTAACAGATTTCTTATGTGACAGCTCTCAAGCCATGCCAAGTATGCATAACGGAGCCTTCAGTTACTAACCACCGAAGCAAGGCTGAGCCACTCGCTCATCAGCCGCCAAAGCAAACGCGTCACATACACAACCCTCGTTTAATAAATTTAATACAGTGAACTGCGACTATTATTGTAAATAAACTTATGATACATACTGAAAGTATACCAAGCAGAAACTCGGTGTCTCATTAATACCCGAAACCTAAACAATAACGGAGAAACATTTACTTTTTCCGAATAAAGAAGAAGAAAATTTCGGGACCAAATCAATTTTTTAAAACCTTTGAATACGCCGCTGCAATTGCATACGTTTTTTTTTCACTGGTGCATAACTA
Organism: Rhagoletis zephyria; assembly: GCF_001687245.7. NCBI lineage: Eukaryota > Metazoa > Arthropoda > Insecta > Diptera > Tephritidae > Rhagoletis > Rhagoletis zephyria. The sequence continues at coordinate 288,585 of NW_016157298.1, forward strand.
CATATCGCTCATTTACTTCAATAGTGTCATAATCCAAAAATTACAAATTTATTGTTGATTATTGAGTTAAATATGCAGAAACTACCGCTGCTTCTTCTTCTATGTTGTGTAAAAATGTTATAGATGTATTGATTACGAGTAGCCCACTAGAACAAAATATGTATTCATTTTTATCATCGGAATGTATGTATGTAAATTCAAAACTTTAAAGGCGTTTTCTCGAGTTTGGTTTTTTGAGTTGTGACACTGTTGAAGTAAATGAGCGATATGTTACCGGCCAATCCCGACTTTACGGCTAAACTAGTTTTGCCTAGGCCAAACTAGTTCTACCAACATGCGATAGGATATACCGATTTAGCGCAGGATAAACTGGTCTTTCCGAAGCCGGTTTGCACAAACCAGTTAAGTCTAGGCTGAACTAGATGATCCTGATATTAATGTACTTTCCAGTTTAAACTATGTGGCCTATGTTGATTGTGGGTGCAGAGATGAGCTGTGTTAAATATGCCTTACCTCGGGTGAGGCCAATAATTGAAGCATGTTCGCGAATAACGTTGTAAACGACAAATTTCAAATAGTTGAGGAAACGAAAAAAATAGTTAACATGTGGTAGATTGCATTTTTTATTAATTGTTTTTTATATTTAAGTGAAAAACAACATTTCTCACCTTATTCTCTAAAAAAAAATATATATAAACTCAAAACACAACTACAAATACGTTCATAAGATTTTCAAAATGGAAAAACGTTTTATATCCAAAATAAAATGGATGTTATCACGTTCTTCCACTACGCATAACTTATAGTGCAATGGCGTTTAAAACGTTTTTCCATAAACATTTTGCGAAGATAAAGAAAGTTTAAATATTTTCAAAAAGAATGAAGTTTTATTTCAACAAAAAAGTTAACAAAGCGATTAGTTTTTTCTTTTTAACCAACAAGACGTAACTTTTTTCTCTTCTTACAAATATACATAAGTAAATGATATTTAATTTTTACATAAGCAACTACGAAATGTATTTAAAGTCTTATGTGTGATAAATTTATTTATTGCAAGTTCTTATAAAACTCTGCATAATTTTCTGGCAAATAGGACGCCATTGCAAGAAGATCCTTTTTTTTCTCAGGGCTTAATTCAATTGGACCATTTCTAAGCACCGGTAAAGTGTTATTAGATAAATTTTTTTTTGGTCGAATAGTGTAGCATGACCAGGATTCAGTAATGCTATGATTTTTGCGCATTCTAAGGGTGTTTGGATCATCTCTTGAAAATTGAAGCCATCGAGCATCCGTAATTTTGCACATAGAATTTCTAGTTAAATTTTTGTTTAGAAACTCAAAGTTTTTAAATTCATCTGAAACCATTTGATGTACATGAAATGGATTCGAAGTTCTTACTGACTCAATCATATGGCACACATCTTCTGGGGTATATAATTGAGCTGTTTTTTTTTTGTTTTTCAATTAGCGCAAAATCGCGATCACAGGGGAGAAAACTGTGTCCCGATGTTAAAAATTTTTGATTTATTTCAGAAAAGTATTTTGTTAAGAGACTGTGGCACAAAGCGATTATTGTCCAGTTGTTGTTCTGCCCAACGCACCTATCTGACCATATTATCAATTTCCTAACTCCATCATTTTCTAAAATACTATATTTTGAGGAAATGTGTTTCAAAATACACGATGCGATTTCTGCAGATCCTCTTTTTGCAACTGTTTCATGCCATGTATACATATCCACTGCATTGTCTGACATATTATGAATAGCAAAATTATAATTTGAATACTGCCGCTGATAAAAGACATCGGAGTGTGTCAGGTTTGGTGTGAAAATCACTTGCTGCATGTCGACACAAATGACTACAGTACTGTGTGAATTTTTGGCGGTGTTGGTATCATTTCTAAGCTGTAAGTAAGCTTTTTCTGCCTTCTCGTGATGAGCTGCAGCTAAGTTTTGTATACTTTCGAATCGTTCTGTATTCGCGGCAGCAACCATTTCAATAAAATACTTATCGCAAACCTTACACGTATCACTTCTCGGGTAACCAAATCGTAGCTTAAATTCCGTATGAAAAATATGCTTGTATGTGTCATAAGAAATTGCAGTATCAGGGTATTTAACTTTGTATAAGATATGCATTTTTTTAATACTTAAATCAGGGCTTAAACAATTTTTCTCTGATGTAGAACGACTATAGTGGCTTTCTTGGCTAGGAAAGCTTGCTATGTGTTCCATAACACACATTTTCTCCGCTTCAACGATTTTGTGTGGACGATTTTCATGTTTACCACGCTGATCAGTAACAAGTTTTCCAAATTTTAATTTTTCAACCAAAATTTGTACTCTGCGTTGCGTTATCTGAATAAAAATATGAATAAGAAGTAGGTAATAAATAAATAAATAAAAACACTCAACACTTATTTACCTGGAATGTGTGACAAAACATATTTTTACACACTCTTTCTCTTTGACCGTTAGAAGACAACAAAAAATAGCAGATTGTGGTGTTTCGCCTAGAAGTTCCCTCATTAACTCTTCGTCTTTGAGGTTCACTCAATTCAATGTAGCAACTTAAATATGAACTTTGATCGTTGTAGTTTTTTTTATAAAAACTATCAAATAGCTCTTTTATATGTAATAAATTAAACTTATCACACTGAAAATTGCATCTGCAGCCACAAACCATGTATAAAACAAAACTCAAATATATAGTAGAAAATCTTGAACTTAAAACGTTTTTCCACTTTACCTGTTCAGGCGCGTT
>NW_016157298.1:291374-342444 GCF_001687245.7 Rhagoletis zephyria
AGGCTCTGTTATGCATACTTGGCATTGCATGCACTGCTATACCATTTTTACGTAGAAATCAAAAACAGACTTCTACGTATGTAGTGCTGTGCGTTCGATAACCGATTACACGCGCGGCTCATTTAACAGATTTCTTATGTGACAGCTCTCAAGCCATGCCAAGTATGCATAACGGAGCCTTCAGTTACTAACCACCGAAGCAAGGCTGAGCCACTCGCTCATCAGCCGCCAAAGCAAACGCGTCACATACACAACCCTCGTTTAATAAATTTAATACAGTGAACTGCGACTATTATTGTAAATAAACTTATGATACATACTGAAAGTATACCAAGCAGAAACTCGGTGTCTCATTAATACCCGAAACCTAAACAATAACGGAGAAACATTTACTTTTTCCGAATAAAGAAGAAGAAAATTTCGGGACCAAATCAATTTTTTAAAACCTTTGAATACGCCGCTGCAATTGCATACGTTTTTTTTTCACTGGTGCATAACTACATATCGCTCATTTACTTCAATAGTGTCATAATCCAAAAATTACAAATTTATTGTTGATTATTGAGTTAAATATGCAGAAACTACCGCTGCTTCTTCTTCTATGTTGTGTAAAAATGTTATAGATGTATTGATTACGAGTAGCCCACTAGAACAAAATATGTATTCATTTTTATCATCGGAATGTATGTATGTAAATTCAAAACTTTAAAGGCGTTTTCTCGAGTTTGGTTTTTTGAGTTGTGACACTGTTGAAGTAAATGAGCGATATGTTACCGGCCAATCCCGACTTTACGGCTAAACTAGTTTTGCCTAGGCCAAACTAGTTCTACCAACATGCGATAGGATATACCGATTTAGCGCAGGATAAACTGGTCTTTCCGAAGCCGGTTTGCACAAACCAGTTAAGTCTAGGCTGAACTAGATGATCCTGATATTAATGTACTTTCCAGTTTAAACTATGTGGCCTATGTTGATTGTGGGTGCAGAGATGAGCTGTGTTAAATATGCCTTACCTCGGGTGAGGCCAATAATTGATAAAGGATCGTAGCGAAAATCCATTGCCTTGCATGCATTTGAGAAGTGGTAGGTCGTACATATATATTTTCTGTCCTTTTTATGGGTAGGAAATCTAATGATGCACTTCAACGTGTGTTATTTTATTTAGCCGGCACTACTTTATTTTTTCTATTCACATATGATTGCCCACTATTTCTTAATCTTTTATTGTTTAGGTCTTTCCAATTTTCTATATTTATTTTCCTTTTTGACCCTCTGTTTGTCTTATTAAGAACACATGAATATTCATTTCTTGACATTTTGCACAGATAACATAAGCAACATGTAACGTTCTTCCACTGACTGCTTGCATTAGAGAGCATTTTGAGTGGGAATGCCTGCAGTAATTTGCTCAAATTTTTTTTTACAGACAGAAGAGAGTAATTATAACTATAAAATGCAAAAAAAACAGTTTTGAAAAAATTGTCGTTTACAACCTTATTCGCGAACATGCTTCAATTGATAAAGGATCGTAGCGAAAATCCATTGCCTTGCATGCATTTGAGAAGTGGTAGGTCGTACATATATATTTTCTGTCCTTTTTATGGGTAGGAAATCTAATGATGCACTTCAACGTGTGTTATTTTAGACATTATCCAGTAAAAGCTATATGTAACCATTTTGCTGGAATTTTTACTGGCTGGCGGTTTCTTGCAAAACTTGCAAGAAAGTAGCATAGTAGGGGAAATTGAGAGAGCGAAAATGATAGGTAAACGTGCAAGTTTTACTGGATTGTTACTGAATAAATTTTTACTAGTAGATATTTGCTAGTAAGAAATACAGCTGATGGCATGATACTGGGTGTAATTCACACTAATAAAGGAATTGTTTGTGGGGCTGTTATAGTTCAAATTTACAAAAAAAAAAATTAAGTGCGCCTGGGGCACACAGGAGAAGTGAAACTTACGTTACATATCTAGCTTACATCTATGTTTTTATCTTTTATATCCTTTCTTGCTTTTATCCTTTTCTTCATCTACATATTCTCCTAGTTGGTGTGACGTGCGATGACGTGATGAGATGCCATGTGATATAATGTGGAGTGACGTGATAGGATGGCATGTCATGCCAAATGATGTCAGCATGTGTGTCGATAGTAACATCGATAAAAATATCGATAACGAAACACATAAAGTTATCGATAACAAATTCGATAAGAATGTAGATAGAAATATCGATAGCAACATCGATAACCAAATCGATAAAAATTCGAAATCAATTTCAATAAAAAAATCGATAACAAAATAAATAAAGATATCTATAACAAAATATATTAAAATATTATGGGGCTTTGAAAGATATGAGCAAGTGGAAAAGCTTCTACGTTTTTTTCATAAAAAACTTATTTTTCTCCCACCTAACATGCCGAACTATATGCTGCACCTTGAAACGGGTATCTTTTTATACATGCTTTTTATAGTCAGATGTCTGAACCAGTGTGACCGCGGGCTTGTGAAAAATTGTAGCAGAAAAGAGTCTTAAAATGTATCAATATGTATCACCTTTTTTTTCATTTAAGTACCAAAGCATCAATATGGAATAAAACCAATAATTTTATGAAAAACCATTTTCCAAAACAATTTAACATTTATTGCACGAGCAAGCTGAAATTATTTACCGAATGCGATTTGCGCAATTTCAGTTGCAGTTACACCTTGCAATTTTTATTGCCTACCAACTTTTGCGTGTGGGCACTTTGATGTCTAGATATGTATAAGCATTTGCCGCATGACGCTGCCAGACAACATTCTCTCAATTTCGTTGTTAAAAAACATTTAAATCTTAAACAAACTTACTGAATAGCTTCCTAAAACGTTGTCATAAATAATCCAATAGGGAACAGAGTCTTATTTTGATTTAATATTAATATTTCATCTATATAACCACCAGCATGCTTTCTATCAAGTGAAAATATGGCTGTCAAACTATCAAATTGCCTGCAATAGATGTCAAGCAATAAGGCGGTATCCATTGGAAATATATTTTGTGACATGGTTATCACGACATTGGTGTTTTCCTGTGGAAACAGGGCTTTACCGAGCACCGAGTTACCGAGTACCAAGCCCTAATTTCNATGGTTATCACGACATTGGTGTTTTCCTGTGGAAACAGGGCTTTACCGAGCACCGAGTTACCGAGTACCAAGCCCTAATTTCTGTTATTGAACATAGCGAAAATAAAAAATGCAGCGCTATGATACTGTTCGTTTGTTCACATTTTGACGTTTTTCGACATGGATCATGAATCACAATCAGTGTTGCCGCGCATAATTTTTAGTAGTAGCCAAATTCCTTTAAAAAAAGGGCTAAAAAAGAGCCAAAAAAAATCGTTGTGACTAAAAATCGTAGCTAAAATTGTTTACTTACATATACATTTATAAGTATATACGTAAACATTTTCAATAAGTAATGGTATATAAAAACAATGAACTCTGGAAAAAAGCTAATATTTTATCCAACCAAAAACCTTTTTGTATAAAAGGGGAAATATGCGACACCAGCTTGGTGGTTCCATCAAGTGATTGTACCATCAGGCTCGAAGCATATAACTTACCAGCATGTTGGTACAATATTTATTTCTTTAAAAATGAGGTTGAGGAAAGATCGAAATGATTAGAGCCGAAATTTCATAATTTTTCAGGCATTTTGTTAAGCATTGTTTTTTTTTGTAATTCACAACGTCAATATCGTGAACGTAATCTTCCACAAACACGGCTTTGACTCATAAAGGGCAAGAAATTTCCGCCAAAATACTTTTTACTTAGAAAATTTAGCTAATTTCACCACTCACGACACCAGTATGCTGGTACAATCACACCACAAGAACATACACGGTCAATCGACTTGATGGGTCGTTTAACAAATTTGGCATATTAAGGTCCGTGAACTCATCTATTTTAAACTATAGTTAAATCGCCCCACACTTTTACAGTATGTATGGATGAAAGCGTGAGGAGCATACGATACATATATGTACATATATCAGTCTTTCTTAGTTTAAAAATTCATCTCTTACATGACTGCAAAAAAAACAAATTAAGCATATACAACGTTTTCATGCCAAGTATGAATAAATTCTAAAAAGGGCAAAAAAAAGGGCTAGGGGCAATTTTAAATTTATGTGGCCAAAAAAAGTATGTGGTAGCTAAATTTAGCCACCAAAGGGCTAAAACGGCAACACTGATCACAATACATGAAAGGTTCGTTCAGAGAACGACAATGAACTTTTGGATGTACGTTGCCACAGGTGCACGACATGTTTTGTAATGCATAAAAATTTACAGATTTTTTTCATTTGTATTTGGAAAAGTATCAAAATTGAAAAAAAAGTATCTCTCCAAAATTCATCGAAAAATGTATCAGTTTTGATCCACTTGGATCAAAACGGTCACACTGGTCTGAACCTAGAAAACTCAAGGTTGCCTCGAATACTGGCGGAAGAGACGCTGCAGAAAGCTACTTATTGGGTAAAAGGCTGGAACGATATTGTCCATAAGGCAAATATGGAGGCTATAACAGACTTCTCTCCAAATGTACTAGGCAGTTACATCCCTACGTTACTGGATAAGCTTGTTAAGAATGAGTTCTGTATGTTTGTTGAATGTGCCCAAAAGTTAACTTCTCGTGACCTGTACCCACAGTTTGTTCCATTATCACAAACATATTTTAGTGATGAATTTAGCAAGAACAACATAAGTTTGATTCTTCGCGATTAGCTTTGTATAAGTATCTACGAGAAAGCTCTCAATATAGGAACTTAATAATTTATGAATCTTATTGAACATGTATCGATGTATTTATGTATTATATAGCGTGACATACAACACATCTGTTGTTTATTTATTTAAATTTAACCACGTTGTACTTGTTTTGAAACTAAATATTTTTCATAATGTATCTACAAGTTGAATAAATAAATATACTACTACTATTAAAATATCGATAATCAAATCGATAAAAACGTCGAAACCCAAATCGGTAAAAAATATCGATAACAAAATCGATAAAAATATCGCTAACAAAATCGATGAAAATAGCGATAACAAAATCGATAAAAATATCGATAACAAATTCAAAAACAATATCGATAACAAAATCGATAAAAATACCGGTATCAAAATCGATTAAAAAAATTGATTAAAATATTGATATAAATACCGATAAAAATATCGATAGCGAAATCGATAATTATATCGATAACAAAACCGATAAAATTATCGATAACAAAATCGATAACAGAATCAATAAAAATATCTAACAAAACCGTTAAAAATATCGATAACAAGATTGATAAAAATATCGATAACGAAATCGATAAAATTATAAAATTTTGCGAATATTTTATGATATCAATCGATACTTATGCAGTTCATACACCTCGCAAGTACTTAAATTGTCCAAATAATTTTTTGGGGCGTATCTATTCATAATCAAAATTTAGTTGGTTTTAAAAGTTGGTATACGGACGGCAGATTTTTGTCAAAAAGGGACTTGAGATAGAAGAATAGGTCCCCCTGATTTCAAAGCTAACCTCCATTTTTCTTATCAAGGGTATTTAACATTTCTTGTGCAAACGCAAGTAAAATGTGTGATTTTCGGTAATTTTTTAAAGCCTCTTTAGGGACCCATAGGATGCCTAGGCGGTCGTATTTGCATTTTTGTTAAAAATAATGCCTCCTAAATCATCTTCACCAGGTATCATTGGTTAATTCTGCCTGGTTACCTTATAATAAAGAGTGCAGCTCTATACAAAAGCCCACCCAAAGTTAATTGGAAATTTTTTGACAGACAACCAATTAAAAGTTATGTCCAGAAACTACAACTAACTTTAAGTATCAATTTAATTTTGACTATAAATCTGCCCCTTTGATTTTGAGTCAAAATCAAAATTTGAAATACGCAAAAATCACGAACTACTGAATGCACAGCACAAACCAAGGCGTTTTTATATAAGGTTGTGTTACTATATCAGCAGATTTTGTGTATGTGTTTCGCCTCACGGGTAATATGTAAAATCAAATTGAAATATTTTAGTTGCCCTCCAGATAACTTCGTGTAAAAACCTCTAAATCTGTCAAATAACAAAATTACTCTCTTGAAAGAGAGGAGTGAGCGTGAAATAATAAAAGTCACCTGGAACGCGAGAAACCACTTTTCCTGTAACTACTTCCATTATTTTTTTTTAATGTAAATCGCCATGGAGACGATCAAATATATCAACCGTCTCGCGTTATACCTGACAAAAAACAAGCGCACTTGCCTTCTGATCGTAGTGGTGAGCAAGTGCGCGGACAATGAAAAGAAATTGTTTGTTGCATCGACGCGTTTATTTTAACGTTTGCGGGCAAGACACCAGCCAACCTCACACATATCCAATGCTTGACGTATTTATTTGATTATCTCCGTGGTGCTTAATGTTCTTTGCTTTCTGTTTTTGGTTACAAATGCAACTTTACCTATCGTTTGACACTTCATGAACAGGAAGGAAAACTTCGGACTAAAACCTGCAACTTATGACTGAGAGAGAGTGCAAGTTACTCTTACAAAAGTGGTTTGACGTACAGGGTTTTTGGTACCTGGAACGCTTTCCTGCAAAAAAAACCTGCAAATCGTGAGTATCGTGAGCACCTGGAACGCAACTTTTGTTTGCACTTCCACACACACTCTTACAGATTTTGTCAGTTTACGCCGCAAAAGCAAAAACAAAATACATGTAAATTTATGTTTTTGTACTCCTGCTAACACCTTATATCAATTCGCTTTGGCACGTAGTTAAATTTGTACAGTTCGTTAAAGGTGTTCGTACACGATATGCATCTGTATCTGTAAATGTGACGTTTTCAATATATATGTAATTGCTTATGTCTGTCAAATTCACAGTCTTTATTTAACTATTTAAAAACACGTTCTTTGTAAACGAAATAAACTAAACTCAGATGATTCTATCTGTGTGTCAGATGAAAATAGAAACATTTCTATTTCGTATGTACGTGCATCTGCTTTGTACAGAAACAAATCTAATTTGCCTTTACACGATATGTTAACATTTCCATATGTAAAAAGTGGCATGTACACATGCAAATACATATAAATTCTCAAAAAGGAATTATTGTACCACAATAAAAAAATAAATATAACTGAAAGTCTTCTCAACTGGTGCAACGTCAATCGAAAATAATTTAAAATTTTGGCTGGAACCCGAAAAGGCAGCAACATTACTTTTTATTAAATACAATGTAGTATTTAAACATTCGCATCCGCGGATGTCTAAAATTCCACATTCGCAACATCCCTAATGTGTATACAACTTTGGTTTCGGTAGGGGTAAAATTTGCGAAGTTGTAACGCATAGCCCAGCAGAAAATTTCGAAGGGCTTAGCATGTGTAATGCAGCAGGAAATTTCTAATTTCATTAGAAGCATCATATGTTTACTTGCTATTGCAAATGGTTGTATACATTTAGGCATACAGAGNCATCCGCGGATGTCTAAAATTCCACATTCGCAACATCCCTAATGTGTATACAACTTTGGTTTCGGTAGGGGTAAAATTTGCGAAGTTGTAACGCATAGCCCAGCAGAAAATTTCGAAGGGCTTAGCATGTGTAATGCAGCAGGAAATTTCTAATTTCATTAGAAGCATCATATGTTTACTTGCTATTGCAAATGGTTGTATACATTTAGGCATACAGAGAGTAAGAGGAAATGCGGTACATATGATTATTACTTCCGATTATGCAAACACCGCGCATGCATACGGCTATGTACCATACTAGGGATGTTCATTTTTTCGATTTTTACGATCCCGGGATTTTCGGGATGTCGTTGGTTCAATCCCGGGATCTCGGGATCAGTCCCGGGATTTAGATATTTATTATTTTTCAACAACTTAGATCGAAAAAAATCATCAATATGGTTTGAGAAGCTCACCTATCATATAGGCTGAATTTCTTTATTCATTCTGAACGGTTGGAATAAACTTTTTTGTTTACTTATTCTTTAGAACGTTCCTGATGATATGTTAACGTATATTTCAAACACATTCTGTTTATTCCGGCTGTGAAATGAGATTATCCGGAATGTATAAAGAAACGCAGCCATAATAAATAATAAGTAAAGTGAAAATTATTTCATAAGTAACAAAACGAAAGACAGTAATTAAATATATATATGCATTTAATAATACTTTAGCATGTACATATCGTCGCTTGGTGCGCAAAACCTCGTATACGTCAAATGCAATACCACGTACACGATAGTCTGAAAATTTCACAAAAGTGCAAATAAACTTATTTGCTTCTAAACTTTTGAATGATTTTTTAACTGAACTTATTAAATATGAGCTTTTACTAAAATGATTGACCATTAAATTTGTGAAGTAGGCAAGCGCTGAGACAGGGTACCGAAAATAATTTTTTTTCTCAGCCACCTCATACGTGGTATTGCATTTGGCGGATATGAGGTATTGCGCGCCAAGCGACGATATATGATGAAATAACTTAAGTTATGTCGAAAAAAGCTTGATGCAAAAAAATTAATTCAAAAAGTTCATAATTCTAGTGGCAGAAATAAAAGAAGCGCTTTATTTCGACTAGTTTTATATATATTCCTTTTGCTTATTCATTATTTAAATTTTTGTATAAAAGTCTACCTCATATTACATATAATTAAATGCAAATAAATGGGCATTTCCCTGACGTCACGATTTTTTTTAAAAGACTTTATAATTTCAAAGATATGATTAATTCCAAAACTTGTTTAATAAATTTAATGCAATGCATGATACAATAATTTTTAGAAGGTACTTTCACTTCTTCTTATACGCCATGTTAGCTATCTGACCAAAAACGTGTTTCGTATTTTTTGTTGTACCAACTTAAAAAAAAAAAATCCAGCTTTTGACGTTGGAAAAATAAATAATAATTTTCGAATATTTTTTAAGAATTTGCTTCATAAAAAATTAACTGCTGCTTTCGTGGATATTGCAACACACGGAATAGATGTAAGGATACAGCTATAAGAGCCACCGCATACCACAGACTTTATCGGCCGCCTATTTAAATAGTAAGGCTCGCTTTAAATATGTACATGAAGATGTATGGAGGTGTGTACACTACACCAGCTTAATCGCTCCGAGAAATAAGTTGTGGTGCAATGGAAAGACTAGCGAGCATTAGGGCACACAAGGGGTGGGTTTTGGGGTTCAAACCCCCCCAAAAGCTAATAACCTCAAATACAATCTGTATCTTAAAGCTAAGAATCCAGCTCTCAAGGAAATTATAAGAAATATTTATTATAATTTCTGTTGCTTGAAAAAGCGCTTTGCTTTTGCTGTAAATTTTCATGAGGGAATAAATATACGAACATTTTTTTTCTTGCGAGCTGCAAACTGATTTAAGAAATTTTGGTAGAACAAAATTTCTTTTCCATTTCTCGTCCGTCCTTTTATATGAATTTTTCGTTTTTCTTGAGAGTTCAGTTAATTTTTTCGGTATTTGAAATATTAAAAAAATTTAGCAATCGTGAAAAATCACCATCTCTATCGAAAACCAGAAATCGAAAAAATGAACATAGAAGTGCAAAAATTCATGGAATCAATAAATTTAATTTTACTGCCACTTTTTTAGGNAGTTGAGCGCATCTTGAGTTTATAGAACTTTTTATTAAACAAGTAGTTTTTAAGGAAAGAACACAACCGACTTCAATTCTCATATTCAAATTTAGGGGTACCGTTAATTTCTTCATGATCCAATCATCGGATCTCTAAAACAAATTACGGGACGACTATCGACGACTATTACGGGACGGTACTATCTTTCTAATAAAAAAAGGATTATTGAAAACGGTTCACGTGGTCCAAAGTTATGTATTCCGGCGAGATGATAACCTCCCTTTTTTTTGAAGTCGGTTAAAAGCGTTTGAGTTCTGTTAATCTTTATTTACAGATGCAGTTTATGAATTTTAAAACGTTTATTTATTTATTACATACTGTACATAAAACTTGCATAAATGTATTTTAAAGAGGGTATTATCTGAAGCAAATTTTCAGTATTTTCCGGTGATATATTTTCAGAAATATAAAACCCCCCCTAAAATATATTCCTGGGTGCGCCCCTGCTAGCGAGCCCATCTAAATCGGCGGCCGATAAAGTCCGTGGTGTGCGATGGATCTAATCCATTATAAACAAGAAATATTGCCGTTATATTTTCATTTTTATGATTTTTATTCATGTGATTAGCAGTGGCAAAAATTTATGTATTAAATACGCATATTTATATTAAAAATTAAGTGATCAGTTATGAAACATATAAATCTTTACATGTTCTGTTAAAAAAAATCTAAAATAACAAGCGAAAATCCCCAAGTTCTATATCGTAGCAGTGGCCACATTGCGTGTTTGTCACAGACACGGTTTATGTCAAAAATTTTGAAGTGAAACTACCTTCTAAAAATTATTGTATCATGGTGCAATGTAAAGAAAAATATGGATATCAAACGAGAGAAAACATTCTGTAGAATTTAAAGCAATCGAAAACTGTGTTTCTCTTTGTGTTAGAATCCAACGCAAAGTCACAAAAAAGTACAAATTTAACGATTTGAAATGCCCAAAGTGCTAATACATATGTAGGCACCGAGTGTAAGGTTGAAATTGATTGAAAATGTGTATGTACATGGGCGTAGCCAGGTAGGGGCGGGGGGTGCTCGAGGCCTCCCCCCCTAACTTTCAAATTTTCCTTATATATATATAAAATAGTACCCTGAAATGCCAGCTTAATAGGGTCGAGCCCCCCCTAAATTTCATTCTGGCTACACCGATGTGTATGTATCTACTGTAGAATTTTTTGAGTTGACAAGGAAGAATAGGAATGCCCCTTTAATCTATCTTATTTTTTTAAGCTAATAAAGTTAGTCCTTTTTTTTTTAAATAAGAATTGCAAAATTTCAAGGATATTCAAGGATAAAATTATAAAAGGGCATTTTCAATACCTGCTCGTCCCTTACGCCCCAAAAAATGTTATCTGTTTTAACTTTACAGAATCTTCTCTTTAATTTTATACCCATATGGTTTTTTAAGTATATTGCACTGAATTTTTTAAATATTTTTTGAATTACCCATATCTTTAAAATTTCAAGGTTCTTTTAAAAAATCCCGACGTCAGAGAGAAAAATTTAGAACGCAACTTTACTGTATTTGGCCCTTGGTTTCGCGAATATATTGCTTTTTTGTGTGTAAAATTACCTGTCGCAAGGTATTATGTGTATATTGGGCTACAGATTTATAAAAAAAATTATTAAATATTAATGGCCTTATTCATAAAAAATAAAGTAGCTTTACATAATGTTTATAAATTTAAAAATGTATGGCAACGTCAATTTATAAAGCTCTTTAAACCTACTTTATTTTTTATGAATAAGGCCATAAATATATAAAAGGAAATATAGCCAAAACTGGTCAGCATAAGGCGTTTCTATTATTCCCGCCAGTGTAAATTACAAATCCCGAAAATGCCGGGATTCTGGGCAAATAATCCCGGGACTTTCGGGACTTAAAAAAGACCGGGATCCCGGAATTAACATTCATATACCATGCCTATGTATACATACTTAAGATTTTATGTACATTACGGTGACCATCCGTCCTGTGTTATACGGGACAGTCCTCTTTTTTCGTCAGATGTCCTGGTAATTTATTTACTTCATACGGGACGCCAAATGTTCTATATTTCTTTTAATGTCCCTTATTTGTCCCGTATTCGGTATTTTTGCGCCTTATGAGCTCATAAAAATGGCATGCCTATGAACCAGTTTTTATTTTTAAATCTGGACGCTTGTGATTCGAAGGATTCGAGGAGCACATATGTAGATGATTTCTGAAGTTATAATTTTGCTTTGAAAACTTGGTATTTGTGAGTATGAATAGAAATTAGATGTTAATGATTCTTGTTCAAATTTCTAAAAGAAATTTCACTAATATCACTGGTTTACACTAAAAAAAAGTTGTAATCAGGACGATGCTATTTAGCCATCAACGTGAAACTTTCGAGCATCTATTTTTCCTCATTAACAATCTTATCTCAATGATAGTTTTAATTGTTACATAGAAATATTTTTCGTTGTTATATTGAAACCATCTCTACTGATCTCAATTTGATATTGTTAAACTTGTTAAAACTTGTCCTTGAGTGTACACAGTTGAGCACGAAAGAATGTTGCTCATACGCCGCGTACACCTAAGTAACAGGCTTTTCTGCTCATATTTCATACAAAAAATCTTGCGCATTTTTATTTGACCACTCCTTATTTCGTATTTATCCATCGATTTTCTTCATCAGTAACTTGATTTTTTTTTTGTAACAGAACATGCTTTAGTACAATTGCAAAAATTTGGCTCAGGACCTGTTATTTTTTAGATTTTTCTTCTGTTAAAGCTTGATTTTTTTAAATTTTTTCATTAAAAAATAAAAAAAGCTGGAATGATTAATTAATTTGTCAGAAACTATAATCCTTATCGGAAAGTGGTGTATATACGGTTTATGGAGAATTTCATTTGCTTTCATTTTTATTTTATATTAAGATTTTTAAATTGGTTCGTAAGATATACGTGATTAAAAGGAACCCATTCTTGCTTTAAGCTGAATAACGGTGAATTGCAGATATCTCGAAAACGTATTCATAGAAAAAAAATTAACCAGAATTTCAGAATCACGAAGCAATTCTAGAAATTGGATACTGGCATCTGGAGGACAAAAATCAAATTAAAATTTGTGATCCAGTGCAAGTATTTAGCTTTTCAAAGGTTTTTTTTCAACGCATTTCACGTTGAATATTCTGTGTGGAGCAAAGAATATTGAGTAGGTAGCAGCAGTAGAGCAGCTGATTTTACTTTTGTCGCGAGTTTCGTCTTTAAATTGTAATTTTTGTTTAAATTTTACTCTAAAATTTCAAACTTTGTCTACGTATATGGATTCCAAAACCATTGTTTTTTCTCGGATACTATTTCCTCTCCAATGTGCCGTGGAGTGAAGGCAATTTTAAAATTTTGTGAAGGGAGAATATGTTCATTAGAAGAAACTACGGCAAAAAAATGTTTGCTCATTGTATGAGGGATTGTATCTGCGACATGAGAAACTCCCAATAAGAAGGCTACTATGAGAATGTTGTAAAGTAAATAAGTTCTCAAAGATGGAAGGGAAGTGGAACCCTTCGAATGCGTTGAATACCACTTGTGCTTCGGATATTTTCCCTGCCTAGGAATGTTTGTAACGAATTTTATGGAGCAAAAATCCCGAGCACAAAGTACAAAGTTATGGAAAAATATTTTACAAATGTGTGATGTTGCAACTGAATATTTATGTGCTGCGTTCACAAAAAATCGAAAAATATATGCTAAATAAAGATGCTGTTTCAGGGCTAATAAATCTAGGATCATTGAAAAAGAAAAAATTGGCAAAATTATATTTTGGCCCGTATTCGGCTGGCATAAGTATGGTCATCGTAATGTACATACATATGTATGAACTCATTTGTTGCTAGTGGTTTTGATATTCGTAGCATGGTTTTAGGCATAGGTTTAGCAATGTATTGATAAAAAAGCAAGGAAAAAATTAAAAAAATACTGAAATCGTTTAAACTGGGTCTGTTGATAGCTGATGAACATATAAGAAAATATGTATACATACATATGTATGGATGATATATAACTCTGTAAAATCCTGTAAAAATTTCAAACAGCAAAATTACTCTATGAAGTGAGAGTAAAAAGTGAGTAACAGCAAAAAGTACAGAAACAAAAAAAAGCATCGAGTAAAATCTTGCGACTTCATTCTCTACACAACTCTCCAAAAATCGCTCTCATTACAGGATTTTGGAGTACGCGATCATTTTTCCCGTAACTTACTGCAAGTTCGTGTAAAAATCTGTAAGTTCATTGAGTACTGGATCAGAGCTAATACAAGATTGCGCAAAGAGAAGACGAGAGTAAGAGGAAATGCCGAACAAATGAATTTAGCTTCCCATTTTGCAAACAAAAGATGGTATGTTATATGTATTCATAACTTTAACGTAAACCTAGCGACAGATGAAGCAGTACCACAGATTAAATTCCTAAAAGAAAAACTAAATTTAGGAATATATACAAATAGAAATGCTCAAACTAAAAGCTCAAAAACAGTAAGTTTTCAAGATATTTTAACGCCCTTGAGTCACAAGTATATACAAGTGTCATATTTTATCAATCATACCGATAATTCCATGTATTAAAAGAATGAAAATGAAAATAAAAAAATTAAGTCAGCGAAAGGAATAAAATTAAGTGAAGTTAATATTTAATTTCTAACCTAACCTTCATGTGTATGTATGTAACTGAATATCCTAATAATAGGTTTACATATAAAAAGATTATCCTCATTTTTGCTCTTATCTCCCTTATCTGTAATTAGAAAAGGAGATTAGCCATACAAAATTATAATTATAAAATAATCTCAGATTAAACCGATAACTTTTTGCTGTCCAACCTAGTTTTATCGACTACACTTGCGAAGAAGCGGATGAATGCCCAATGTAAAGGGAACAAAAAAAATTGACGCTAGCAAGGAAAAGAGGGTTTTAAAGGTACTTTTAATAAAAAAGATAAAGAAAAGTACACGGAATCTTCTTGAAACCAAACAAGTTATACCATAGCGCGATAATGGATGAATTTTTTCTTGATTCTGACCAATCATGTACTTCTTCATTTCAACGTCGTTTTAAAGCTTAATATTTCTATGGATAACGTGCTGATAAATGTCCTAAAGCAATTTTTAATTTTAAATACATATGTAGTTCAATTTTTGAAGTTGATTTGCATAGTGAAGACCAGTAAATTAGGGATTTAAAATCATGCCATCGTAGTCCTTGTTTAATTCTAAATTGGGATTTTTCAAGAACTATTTTCAAAATCTTTGTTTTTTATGACGAGATGTGTTATTTTGTGATAGTGAGCAATATTTTGTAATTTGTTTTCGAAAACTTATGATGAGATATACCCATGATTTATGGCGTTTTCTTTTCTCGAAAAAAAATGTCACCTTTTTATATGGCAAAATTAGGAGGGTGGAACATTTTAAAGAAAGAGAACGCAATATGCATGTGAAGATACTGAGAAAGGAACACGAAAGCTTGACAGCCCTTGCGCAGGGCAGAATAAATGCAACATTATTTCGAGAAAAGAAAACGCTATTAATAATTAAAGGTTTGCTCATTATTGACATTCGAGTTTTGACACTCCCTTACAAAAGCTTTGCACACACACACGAACCCGAACACAGTGCCTTGCTAAGGGAGCCGATTTTGTCAAGAGGGAGTCAGAAAACTGTTTTCTAAGCTAACCTTTTATTATTGAATCATGAGATATACCTGGCAAGGTGTCAAAAAAAAGGTTTTTTCAAAAATGTAAATTTTTGTGTGCATTCCGGTGGAATACCGATCCAGTAAAAATATTTTTTTTTTCAGTAGCAAAATAGCACCCAAACTAATCGGTCGATTTTCTGCTAACTAAAAACCTTCCGAACAAAGTGTAACGTAACTCATATAGAAAGCGTGAATAGTAACCTTTCATTAACCTTCACTTAAAAAATAAATAAAAATACTTATTTGAAAAACTACAACAACAAAAATCACTATGAGCGATCCACCTGATGGCATAGGCGGTGAACAAAAATCACCTCATCCGTGCTTTGACATAGACAATACTAAAGAACTAAACAACAAAACACCCGGCCCCAAACACCTGATTTTGACAAGAATTAACTGTGAAGAAACTCTCTCTCTAGAGTTTCTCCTTTCTTCATAAAAAAGAGTAATAGACTGCGTGTGCGGTGAAGTTGATATGGCGAGAAAACAAGAAGTGGTATCTTACTCATAAAAACAAAAACATATGCTCAAGCCATGGTACAATAATTACAGGTATTCTCTTCCCAGAAAGCGCATATTCTGATCTGCCTTAGTTAAAAAAAATCATTGTTGCCCACACTAAACGGTTTACTGCTAGGGAAAAGGGATATTTCCATACCCCATGTACCATAGATGTATACGTATTTTTTAAACAAATCTTCTTGCAGAGAACTTATTTAATTTGCAGAAGGCGGAAAAGAACATTTGCTTGTAAATAAATTTAAAATTTGTATGGCTCACTTCATTTCAAACGTTTTTTCTTTTGTTTTGAAAAATTATAAAAATTAAATTGAGCGAAAACAAAAAGCAAAGCCAAATAAAAGTAGAAGAATCAACATTGAACTGCGTCAAAATGAAAATAAGGGGAGCACGAATTTCAATGAGAAGCAAAACTCTCTGGGAAGACAATACCTGTACTTATTGTACCATGTGCTCAAGCTAACAAACTTTTTAAACTCACTTCCCTTTCGCCTACAATCAAAGAAAATATTTATCTTAACTACCCCAAAGGCGTTATACACAATAACGATCTAGAGATGTAAGCGAAGAAGAGATTCTTAGCGAATTGAAAGCACAAAATGTTACCGACGCAAAAAAAAAAATCTAAAAAAAAAAAACAAAAAGACCCATTGGTAGAGACCGGCCCATAATACTCACATTCTCCGCTCTTGATTTACCCGAAGCGATCAACGTCGGCTACCAGAAAACCTACCTAAGACCATACATACCAATACCTCTGCGCTGCAAGAATTGTCACCGTTTTGGATATCCAACAAAATATTGAAAAAGTAACAAGACTTGCCCAAATTGTGGTGCTCTCGCTCACGTCAATTAAGAGCTTAACGAAATATGTTTAAGCGAACCAGCATGCAATAACTGCATAATAACAAACAACAAAGCGACCGTTCACTCAGCATACAACAAATCTTGTCCCATTTTCGTAATGCAGAAAGAAGTGTAAGCTATTAAAAACCTTCAAAAAGTTAGAAACAAAAAAGCAACAAAAATCTACAAAGAGAGACATCCAGACAAAGCATACAACAATGCTTTGAGAACTCAAGTCACATACAGCTAAACTGAGGACAGCAGACTAACGCCCCAACAAGCCAACACCACTAACCTATCGCAAAAAGCATACAAGGAAATAACACGAGCAATGAACAAATCAAAGGCAACGACAAGCAAACAAGTCGAAGGCGGAAGCAAAAACAAAATGGACATCAAAGTTAAAATTCTTCCAAGAAACACATCTAGCCGTTTAAAAAGACAACTAAAAGCAAAATCAACAAATGTAAGCAAATTATCATCCCAAAAGCCCAACAACAATTTAAGTGATTCCGACGACACCACTCTCTCTTATGATGAGTAAAATTATACACCAATCAAATAAACTAACACTTATCAGCCAATACATACATATTAGTAAAATCAACAACGAAAATACTAGATACTAATACAAGTACAAGACTGATAGTTTTTCCAATTCCTACTAGACATCAATATCAAATTTATTAAAAACTAGCAGACCCGGCGAACTCCGTCCCGCCTAAAATTAGATTTTTATCTTAAACATTTTGGTCCAACAGTTTCTCCAACAATCCACATGGCACATTCATCGGCTAAGACTATCATTTGCTGGTCGTTTGCCGCCTTAAATAGCCGCACGAACGGGTTATGTCCATGAGAAGTTCCCTGGTGGCAACAATGATCCGGATTTATATTGAATGTGCCCTAGAAACTTTATCTTGTTCAACAGAAATACAATACACATACATAAACTGAGATAAAATACCTTAAAAGCCAGTTTCGCGAAAGCAATTTAAAAGAAAAATGATTTTTTTCTGTCAGGTTCTATATTAAAAAAAATATACTATTTCCATTAAATTGCTTTCATGAAACTGGCTTTTACGGTATTTCGACAGGTGGTGATTTGAGATTTACCACTGCACAACTCAACCCTGGTTTCTTTGAATGAAGCTTTAACGCATAATAATATTGGCAAATCACATCCATTGGGCCAATCGTAACACACGAGAGTTCGATATACTCAATGGTGCAACAGGTCGATTTAGTCTGACATTTACGGCACCTTTTCTCACTTGTCGATTTTTAGTAATAACTTGACCTCAGCACCACCTGGCAGCTGTTTTTTGCAATTGGACTGCCTTTACCGATTCCAATTCATGTCTTGAATATTCGCCAAATCGGATCATAAAAAAGATTTTTAGTTATAACTCAACTTCAGCGCCAACTGGAGGATTAAATTGTGAAACTAATCTATCCAGAGACCCACTCAAACACACACACAAAACTTTGTTAAAATCCCTCCAGCCATTTAGGATTTCACTCCCAAATATACCTACAGAAGAATTATATACATATTCAAAGATAAGTAAAAGTCAGTACGCTTGTACTTTTCCACGCCCTCTTTTTAAAGAGCCCATTTTTCTCAATGAGTATGGGATTAATTTCATATATCTCCATACGAAGTGTTCCAATACTGTACCATGAACTCTTCCAGAGATATGCAGTATGAAATTAGGATTGTATGGTAGGTGCAACACTCTCTTTTCCAATATCTCCATATTTTCTCCATGACTATGCGATTAATTTAATATATCACCACACCAAGTTCCAGTACTCTACCAAGAACAATTCTAGAGATAAGCAATAGGTTAGGTTAGGTTGAAGTGGCTGCCAACATAGGAGAGAGGCACACTTAGACCCAGTGGGCCCGTTGTGATACCAATTGAGAGCTCGAATTCGAACCCGTCCGTTCGCCTAGAAGTGGAACCAGTTGGTTAGGTTAAGAAAGCGCGAGAATTCGTAAATTCCTGCTTCACTTAGATCCGCAAGACAATCAAAACGGTGGTGGTGAAATGAGCGTCTTCTCGCCCACATGAGGGCGGGGCAATGACAGAGATAGCGTTCCACACTCTCGATTTCGTCCTCGTCGCGGCAACCACGGCAGAAATCATTAGCCGGCAAACCCATTCTGCTAGCATGCCTTCCCATTAAGCAGTGGCACGTAATTATACCGGTCACCAGCCTTCTAGCCGAATGAGTGCGTCGGATCTTTTCTTGTCGTAGTTGGGCCAGATTTGTCGAGTCGTCCCACACGTGGGTTCTTCCGACCATCTTTTGTTTGCCCTCTCCACGTAGTATGTCCAGAGCCGTGTCTTACAGGTAGATAGGAGTATGCCCGCTGCATGAGAGGAGTTGACGCCCGACAGGGTGGTACCCTTCCGCGCAAGCGTGTCCGCCGCACAGTTACCCTGAAAGTCCCTGTGGCCCGGCACTCACTCGATGTGAGTAGTCGATTTTGAAGCTAGATCATTAAGGACTTTCCTACATTCTAAAGCAGTTGTAGATGGTGTCTTGCAGCAATCCAGTGACTTAATAGCTGCTTGGCTATCGGAGTATATGGTTACTGAAGGTAGATTAAGAGAAGAATCGATGAGCCAGAGTGCAGCCTCCTTTATGGCCGCGAGTTCCGCTTGGAAGACACTGCAGTGGTCTGGTAGCCTAAAGCTGAGATCTAGTGAGAGGTCCTTTGAGTGTATCCCACTCCCTACTCTCAGATTTAGTTTAGAGCCATCCGTGTATATGGCTGTTGCGTTACTTTGGGGGCCCCAGACCGAGTCTTCCTCCCAGTCCTTCCTTGAAGGGATACGTGTGGAGAACTTATTCTCGAGCACCATCGGTGGTGTTGTATAATCTGGGGACCTGAATGTGTCGGGGTAGTTGGTCAGGATGTTGGGATGACCGAATCTAGTGTCTTTCCATTTTGACACGCATTTAATCTTACTGCATTGTAGCTCGCCTGTAGCTTCCCAAAAAGGTCTACGGGCAGAAAGTTTAGAAGTGTTTGGTGGGTGTGGATGGCAGTGCACCTTTGATTAGCATGCATTCCGCCCTTTGAACCTTGGTAAGCTTAGAATTTGTGAGCGATTTACCCAATGATGTCCACCAGACTGATTCGCCGTAGAATAATATAGGACGTACCACTACTGTGTAAATCCAGTGAACTATGTGTGGTTTGAGACCCCATTTCTTGGCTATAGCCGTTTTGCAGGAGTAGAGGGCGGTAATGGCCTTTTTGGCCTGCTCTTCTACGTTGCGTTGCCAGGTAAGTTTCCTGTCTAAGATGACGCCCAAGTATTTCACTTCATCAGAGAGCGACAGCTCTACGCCATTTAAGGTAGGAAGTTGAAACGGGGGAATTTTTGTTTTCCGTGTGAAGAGAACCGTGGCCGTTTTAGCCGGGTTGGCGTTCAGTCCGCATTCTCTAGACCAGGTTTCCACGATATTCAAGGCGTTCTGCAACAGTTCTCCTAGGATTTGTGGGTGTTTACCTGTTGCAGTTAGGGCAAGATCATCGGCATACGCATTGGCGTTGCAGCCCGAGCCCTGTAAGCGCATGAGTAGGGTGTTTACCGTAAGATTCCAGAGGAGCGGTGAGAGTACACCTCCTTGAGGAGTGCCCCTTGTCGCATATCTTGTAATGTGAGCAACACCCATCGCCGAATAGATAGTTCTCCGATTAAGGAGAAGACTGATAAAGTCTACCAGTGATCGATCAAGTCCGATCTGGAGCATAGATGATGTGATCGCCTCTGGGAGCACATTATTAAAGGCCCCTTCCATGTCTAGAAAGATACCTAAAGTTAGCTGCTTGTATGCCAAGGATTTTTCAATATTGTAAACTATTTTGTGGATAGCGGTTTCCACAGATTTGCCTTTCGAGTAGGCGTGTTGGCAGTCAGATATATCCTTAGGATCCATCTTTTGCCGAATGAATGTGTCCAGTATCCTTTCCAGGATCTTTAGGAAGAAAGGAGAAAGGCTGATTGGTCGAAAATCGTTGGGCTTCACATGAGAGGCTCTGCCTCCCCTCGGTATGAAGACGACCTTCGCCAATGTCCATGCTTTTGGTATATTTCCCAGGTTGAGACAAGCCCTATAGATTACCGTTAGGTTGGGGCATAATATGTCAGATGCTTCTTGCAGCTCCGCTGGGAAAATTCCATCCAGCACAGGGGATTTGAAGGGTTTAAAAGACTTTATGGCCCTGTCCACATTCCTGTGGGTTATGATGGCTTCCCCCGCCGGAAATGGTCCTACCGTAGGGGACGCGTTACAGGCTTTGGTAATATGGTCCACTGCTTCTTAAATTTTTTCCGATGAATCTAGTCCACCGAGAGAAGCATACTGGAAGTCTACAGATTCCACTTCATCAGATGTTATCGGTAAGCGGGACTTACCGTGAGAAGCGCTTCTAAAAAGGAGGTCCGAGAGTATATTCCTGAACTTGTTCCAGTCGATTCGTCTCCTGTTTCTGTAAGCGACTGAAGATGATGGTTCGAAAGAGATCTTGAAATTTATGTATCTATGGTCGGAGAAGGAGTGGTCATTTGAGACATGCCAATCACTGATATTTTCTAGAAAGCTATCCGACACAAGGGAGATGTCTAGTACCTCCCTTCTGTTAGAGGCTACAAATGTTGGCCTACATCCGATATTACAAATTGCTAGGCTATTTGAGAAAATAAAATGGATAAGAGACTCACCCCATTTGTTAATGTCCGTGGATCCCCACAGCGAATTATGAGCATTCGCATCGGTACCTATAACGATGGGAAACTTCCTCTTGTTGGCCTCTTTCACAACTTCCCGCAACCGAGTCGGGGGATAAGTGGCGTGGTCGTGTGCCATGTACTATGAGACCAGCCAGAGTGGTTTGGATCGTACTTCCACGCTTACGCTCACCGTGTCCTCGTCACTGAACTGTGTGAGTAGAAGATAAGAAAAGTGTTTCTTTATTAAAATGCATGATCTAATCTTACCTGCCTCAGGGGCTGACAGGACATGATACGCATGAGAATTAAGTCCGCAAATCTTCTGGTGTACCACCCAAGGTTCCTGGACAAATATAAGCTCCTCTCCTCTTTCGTCTAGGTGCAGAGCAGCCGATGCTGCCTTCGAATGGTGGAGGTTATTCTGTAGGACCTTCACCACTGTCAGACATGCGTATAGTCTCGTCGTCCATTTTGTCCTGGCTGTCGTCCTTGAGTGCTATTACTGTTACGTCAGCATCCTCATCGTCCGAAGGCAGGAGTTGGTCCTCCGAGATCTCGATCCATCGACTGAAGACAGATCCTAAAAGGCCAGTCACGGAACTAGCGTCGCTGTACGTGCCTAAATATAACTCCTGGGTCTGGGTCTGGGTCTGAGTCTCCACTTGTCCGTCCAGGTTACCCTTGGACAGAGCTAACATACAGAGATATGCAATAAGAAAAATTCTTCTTGTATGGGAGGTGCTACGCCCGTATAAAGTCCCAGTACTCTACCATGAGCACTTCCAGAGATACTTATTATGAAAAATTCGGTTTGTATGGGAGGTGCCACGCCCCCTTTTCAAATAGTCCGAATTTTTCGTCGTAAGCNGATGGGAAACTTCCTCTTGTTGGCCTCTTTCACAACTTCCCGCAACCGAGTCGGGGGATAAGTGGCGTGGTCGTGTGCCATGTACTATGAGACCAGCCAGAGTGGTTTGGATCGTACTTCCACGCTTACGCTCACCGTGTCCTCGTCACTGAACTGTGTGAGTAGAAGATAAGAAAAGTGTTTCTTTATTAAAATGCATGATCTAATCTTACCTGCCTCAGGGGCTGACAGGACATGATACGCATGAGAATTAAGTCCGCAAATCTTCTGGTGTACCACCCAAGGTTCCTGGACAAATATAAGCTCCTCTCCTCTTTCGTCTAGGTGCAGAGCAGCCGATGCTGCCTTCGAATGGTGGAGGTTATTCTGTAGGACCTTCACCACTGTCAGACATGCGTATAGTCTCGTCGTCCATTTTGTCCTGGCTGTCGTCCTTGAGTGCTATTACTGTTACGTCAGCATCCTCATCGTCCGAAGGCAGGAGTTGGTCCTCCGAGATCTCGATCCATCGACTGAAGACAGATCCTAAAAGGCCAGTCACGGAACTAGCGTCGCTGTACGTGCCTAAATATAACTCCTGGGTCTGGGTCTGGGTCTGAGTCTCCACTTGTCCGTCCAGGTTACCCTTGGACAGAGCTAACATACAGAGATATGCAATAAGAAAAATTCTTCTTGTATGGGAGGTGCTACGCCCGTATAAAGTCCCAGTACTCTACCATGAGCACTTCCAGAGATACTTATTATGAAAAATTCGGTTTGTATGGGAGGTGCCACG
This sequence comes from Rhagoletis zephyria, assembly GCF_001687245.7. Taxonomy (NCBI): domain Eukaryota; kingdom Metazoa; phylum Arthropoda; class Insecta; order Diptera; family Tephritidae; genus Rhagoletis; species Rhagoletis zephyria. The sequence goes on from NW_016157298.1 coordinate 314,583, forward strand.
CCCCCTTTTCAAATAGTCCGAATTTTTCGTCGTAAGCATGCGACTGATTTCATATATCTCCATACCAAGTTCCAGTACTCTACCATGAACATTTCCAGACATATACAGTATCAAAATTTAGGTTTGTATAGGAGGTGGTACGCCCCTTTTCCAATAACTCCAGTTTTTCTCCAAGAGTATGTGATTGCTTTCTATATTTCCGTACCAAGTTCCAAAATTTTACCATGAACGCTTCCAGAAATATGCTGTATAAAATATTCGGGTTGTATGGGAGCTACCACGCCCCCTTTTCCAATAGCCCCAATTTTTCTGCAAGAGTATGCGATTGATTTTATGTATCCCCATACCAAGTTTCAGTACTCTACCATGAACATTTCTAGAAATATGCAATATGAAAAATTCGATTTGTATGGGAAGTGCCACGCGCTCTTTTCAAATACCTCCAATTTGTATCCAAGAGTATGGGATTTATTTCGTATATCTCTATTCCGTTCCAATACTCTACCATAAATATTTCCAGAGATATAAAATATGAAAAATTCGACTTGAAGTGAGGTGCCGCGCCCGCTTTTCCAATAGGTCCAATTTTTCTCCAAGATTCCAAGATCGATTTCATATGCGCCAATACCAAGTTCCATTACTCTACCATGAACACTTCCAGAGATATGCAGTATGAATATTCGGTTTGTATGGGGGGTGCCACGCCCCCTTTTCCGATAGCTCCAATTTTTTTTCCAAGAGTATGCGATGGATTTCGTACCATGCCAAGTTCCAGCACTCTACATCGAACATTTCCAGAGATATGGAGTATGAAAAATTCGGTTCGCATGGGAGGTTCCACGCCCCTTTTATATATCGAAACTGTTTTTAGCCAATAACTATCCTTTGAACGTCTGCAGCAGGTCTCCGAAATTTCAAAAAAAATCGGTTCAGCCGTTCAGGAGCTTTGCGATATACATAGATGGATAAGAGTTGCTGCTTTTAATATTGCGCTCACTTACGTACAAAAAACATAGCAACAGGGTTTTATGCGTAATTATATACATACATATGTACATAAATATGCATATACAAATGTAAGTGCTAACAGCAATGTTAGTTGCTCCTTGTGTTAACATAAACGACTCTACAGACATAGTTGCCTACATTATTTCTCCATAAACTGTACGTTAACATTAGCACATGTATACATTACCCTTGCTTTGCGCTGTATTCCTTACGAATTAACAGCAGATGGCGCTCGCAGCGCTGTTATGTGGGCATGTATGTTTGATTCATAGAATTTTTAAAGTCCTGCATTTCCATTTTTAGGGAAGTATTTTAACCGTTTTTTTGCCTAAGACAATGAGAAGCCCATCCAGAACCTATAACCAAAATTTCAAAAAAATCGGTACAGCCGATCTCGAGCTTTGCGAACTTAAAAAAACGGCTTTCAAAATAGATATCAAAGGTTACAAAAATAATTATAACGAACTAGAAACTCTGTTAAAAAACAAAAACCGCAGATAATAACCTTACAAGAAACCCATATGAAAAACGACCAAATAGTACCCATTCCCATTAATTACACTATTCACACATCTACAAACCCACAAAACTCATTTGGGGGCACAGCCATACTTATTAGGCTGGGTCGATTTTGTATGGGGGAAAATAAAAGGCATTTGGCCGTATTGTAATAGTAATATTATGATGTCTTAGGTCTTAGCCAATTGTTATTGGCCACGAAAGATTTATTTAAAACTTGAGCCCGCGCAATTGAATCAAAGTGTACGAATTTTGAAAATTAAAGTTTGGCTGGTAATATCTATGGAATGCGTTAATTTTTATAAACAGGACGATATATTAAATTAAGGGTTATTAAATTTAGTACCTCACGTTCATTTATCATTTTTCAATAAGTCTTAAAGTTTTTAGGATATAAAGATAAAACTTACGAAAACTATAATTATCCCTTATGAATTTTCAATTGTTCATAACTTAAGCAACCAAATGAACAATACAAAAAGGTGAGACGAGATTTTTTTGCAAACGTTTCAATGTTTTCGGATGTTTATATAATATTAAAAGGACCATGGACTTGATCACGCCGAGTTGGCCAGTTTTCAAGATCCTGGTGAATGAAATCAAACATGTATTGTCAAAGATTATGATTCGTTTCATATGTTAATACCAGTTTCAAGCATATAAGTATTAAATATACATTAACATAATACAATTAGGGTGAGAAACGCCCATTTTAAGTCCATTTATGCAGTCTTGAAAATTGGTGCGGAATGGTTTCATTAGTCACCGAAGAAGCACATTTTTCGCGGTTTCTAAATTTGCCGTTATATGAAAGTAGGAGACGTGCAATAAGTATTTAGATATACATAGATATTTTAGTTAATTGCATTATGTTAAAAAGGATTTAACGTATCCTGGGAAATACTTTTGAGGACTCTCCAATTGGACGATAGTGCTTTGCATTCAGCTTGACCGAAAAAAGTCACTCCCTGGCACACTTTTATGTAACCCGACTCTTTTATCTAAAAGTTTTTTTATACAATTGAAGATACATAAAAAAAACTGGAGATTCACTTAAGGTTTTCGATATAACTTTGGTAAATGTTACTCGATCGGTACGTAGTAATTACAAAATTGAAGGCGAGACTTACTGTTACTGATTTATGATAATAATAGGATGAAAATCGTTCAGATTATAAACAAATTATAACAATTAAAAAAAACTAAACTAAATTTTTCCACGATGATGCAAAATAATGGCTTATCTATTAGAGCTACTGAAATTGTTCCTAAATTTGCAAAAATTCTAAAACTATAGCTAATATCAAAAAAAGATTAGAATATTTGGAACCAACAACCTAAATGCACGCCAGCAATATTAATGCTGTTCTTTACATCTTTTGACTATAGGCCAGTGCAATTATCAAGAGAACAATTAAAAATTTATTGAATAAAGATAACTTTGAGATTAACGATAAGCTAAAGAGCTGCGAGAAATGTTATTTGACTTTATCTTTTGCGTTAACAGATTCATTATCTAATAATATGCACTAAACCNATCTTTTGACTATAGGCCAGTGCAATTATCAAGAGAACAATTAAAAATTTATTGAATAAAGATAACTTTGAGATTAACGATAAGCTAAAGAGCTGCGAGAAATGTTATTTGACTTTATCTTTTGCGTTAACAGATTCATTATCTAATAATATGCACTAAACCTTTTGGCTGAACCCAGAATTTTTAACAAGAATTGGTCTTATTCGACTAGTGTGCTGTGGGTCACTTGGCGGCCGATGCGCGGGCTCTTAAAATTAAAATAAACTACTAATATTTTGCAGGCTTGTTGTTGACTTCATGATACAATATATTTTCATTATTACCAAGGGATTTGAGTAAAATTAGATTTTCGACCCGCCCTAATACTTATCCACAATTCAGTACAACACATGACAACGAACTTTCACACACACAACTTTGACATAGTAAACATTATTATCTCATCAAAACAAAAATTCTTGCTAAGCTCTACATACCACCTAGTAAATCATTTAATCTTAAAAATCTTCACGATATTTTCGATCACTCACAACTACCGCACTTGATCACAGGCGACTTTAACAGCTGGCATTCCAGTTGGGGCTCTAACTACAACAATTCTAGAGGTAATAAAATAAATAAATTCGGCACTCAATCGAGCTTCACTCTCCTTAATTATGGTTCCCCTACATATTTCACTACCCATAACACTTATACTCACATAGACATTTCACTTGCGTCCCCTATTTTAGCAATAGAAGCCAACTGGGAGATAGAGTCTGACTTATTCGGTAGCGACTATTTCCCTATCATTATATGCCTCTTCCCGAATGTCACAATCAGCCACCAAAATAGTAAACCAAAATTCAATCTACATAAAGCTAACCATGATACAAAAAAGAAGGTAGTTTCATTACTACTATTTTTTTATTATAAAGCAGATTTTTGACATTTCTCCAGATGTAAACATTAAGCATAGCTTTGCCACATTGAAATTTTTTGAAAGGGTGATTTTCTTATTAATATTTGAGATTTAATAAAAGAGTAAAATTTACATAAAAAAATAGCAAGTTGATGTGATCGATAATCAAATTTGAACGTTTTTCTCAAGCGTTTAAATGATCCTTTGAATAAGATCGATGTGCAGAGATAAAGAAATAAAATAAAATCCAGTTTTGAAACATTTATTTATTAAAAAGCATTTTTTTCATGTTATTTTAAACAAAATAAATATATTTACATAACAAAACTCTTTTTAATAGTCCGAAAAGATGTATTGTTCGATACTTCGTCATTAAAGTATAGTCCGAAACCAGGCTTCGTAGAAGGTTGAATGGTCTTATTTCCCTCACAATTAAAGGAGCCAAAATTCAGAATTCTCCCGAAGTGAAGTATCTAGAAGTAATTCTGTATACAAAACTATCGTGGAAATCTAACGTGGAACACAAAACCTCTAAGGAATCGGCAGCATTTTGGCAATGTAAACAGGTTTTTAGCTATGCGTCAGTGGTATGGCGGAGCAGATTCTCAGTTAAGAGCGTGGGAAGTCTGCTTGCAAAACTTCAAAGAAACTATTGCAGTGTGCTGTACGGAAGCTTTCTCGATTACACGTGGCGCTGCTCTAGATGCACTGCTGTACTTACCGTCTTAAAGGCCACTTGCAGACTAGAAAGAAACGGATGCCGGTATAACACTGAGTGGGGCGAGGCGGAAATTGGTAGCGGCAGAGATCTGAGCACTTGTCACAGGATAGTACGCCACCACTGCCTTTGGTTTAGAAATTCTATAATGTGGCTGAATTCTGGTTTAATACCAGCAATGCCCCCGGACTCACACATAATCGAATCTTCACTGATGGCTCCAAAACTGACTCTAGATCAGGATCTGAGGTCTCCATCGGAGTTAATGGGGATAAGATTAACTTTTCTCTTGGGAAGTATGCTTCGGCCTTCCAGGCTGAGATATTTACAATCCTCAAGGCCATGGACTACGTGGTGAAAAATAGGTGGAGGGGAAGGAGTTTTCATGTCTGCGGTGACAGACAAGCTGCACTTAAGGCATTGGGCTGCCTTCTAACTACTTACTTCCAAACTCTGGGTGCCAGTTCAATCGACCTATCGTCCATAACTATATTATCTTTCATATCATCAGGCGCCGAAATTAAAGCCTTACCTGGACTAACGTTTGCAAAGCACATCCAAATCCTTTTCGGTGATTGGCTTTAGAACAAGCGAATTTAATAACAACTAATTTTTGCGGTGGTTGGTTGGTTATTTTTCAAAAATGGCGATGTATGAATTTCAATTTTCGTTATTGCTCAGATCGAAGACAAATTTCCTTTTAATTTTGTAAATAATTTTTTCACAATATATAAATGATTATTGATTATTGATTACTGTTTAATTGTCAGGTAGCTAATATGGCGTCCGAAAAGTGACAATGATACTACCTTCTTTTTTGTATCATGAAGCTAACTGGGAAAATTTCAGTTCACTATCTAGTTACTTATGCACAAAGAGAAAAATAAGAAAATCAACAAAGAAACTGCAAATATTAAAAAAATAATAATCCAAAGCGCGAAGGAATCTATCCCCCAATCTAGAGCTAAAAAACGAAATATAGTCTCCTGGTGGAACAAAAAGCTAGATGATTTAAAAAAAGAAAGAAATCGACTTCGAAACATCTTAAATAGAAAAAATATTAAAAAATATTGATAAATTCAAACAAGTATGAAAGTCTAAGTTCGGGCGGAGCCGAACATTAAATACCCGGCGTAAGTATTAAATAGCTAGCTTAGAAAGAAAAGTTGCTAAGTCCCATTTTAAAAATTTTACACCAGAGGAAAAAATCTTCCTATAACGATTTTCTTTAACTATTTCGCAAGACTTTGAATCAAACATTTTGCGCGTTTAAAGCAAAGCAAAACTCCATAAGAATCAGAAGGTTTCGATATTTGTTAAAAGATGTCGTATTATTTTGGCCTTATCGGATTTGCGGTGCTTCTTTTGGACTTAGCAAGTTTTCCTTTTATTGCTTATGAAGAGGAAAAAATAAAACAAGTACCTTTATAATTTTCGAAACGATGCGTATTCAATTTCTCTAGCCTCCTATATGAAAATATGAGTTTTCATTAAAAGTGGACTTAGCAACTTTTCACTCTAAGCTAGCGAAATATATGTTTTTTCGCTTTTTCGAAACCTACCACTAGATGGTAAGCCGGGGTGTATCAATTTAGAGTAAATTAGCGTCCTTAAATTTCGAAATATTGCAGTTTCAAGCATTTCTGAAAAGCGGCCGTAATTTTAGTCCGATTTCAATACCTTTCAACGTTTTGCTTTTATGTGGCAAGCACAATAAAAATACCGAGTTTGGTACAAATTGGTAGAACGGTTACCGATATACATATATGTGATCATAAGTGGGCGGTGCTACGACCATTTTCCAAAATTTTAACATAAACGTATTTCTCGGTAAAGAATTATTGCAAGCATCAATTTTGAATAAATTATATTCAATATTTACTGATTTATCGAAGATTTCGTATTTCTCCAAATAACCGTTATATGGGATGTGGGCGTGTTTATTGTCCGATTTTAAAAATTTTCGGCCATTTGGTATGCTGTACCAAGGCCAACAACGTTTGGAAGAAATTGGCTCAGATGTTACCAGATATACACATGTAACCATAAGTGGGCATGGCTACGCCCATTTTCCAAAAATTCATAACATTCTTATTTTTCGTCTAAAATTTATTGTAAATATCAATTTTGAGTGAATAATCTTCAGTAGTTACTAAAATATCGCAGTTTTCGTATCTCTGAAAATTACCGTTATATGGGCGTGGTTACAGTCCGATTTCGCCCATTTTCAATACCAACCTACCTTGGATTAATGGAAACCTAAATACGAAATTTCGTTGAGATATCTCAATTTTTGCTCGAGTTATCGTGTACACGGACGGACATACAGACATGGCTTAATCGACTTCTCTATTCATTCTGAGCATTTATGTATACATTTGTCTATATCTATCTCGATTCGTCACAAACAACCGTTATGTGAACAAAATTAATATACCCTTGTGCACAAGTGCGCTCGGGTATAAAAATCGAACGCATTATTCAAACGCGAAAAAAAAATATCAAAATCATCCTCAATGCATAATTTCACCTCAAGCATTAACCCTTTTACACCACCAGAAAAGGTCTGGTCAACAATCGGATATTCTGCGGACTTAAACCCTATAACCCAATCCATGCAATTAGTCTATCCCAATCCAACCAAAACTATATCACAGACAAATCGACAATAGCTAACAAATTTGCAGAATTTTGGTCAAAGGAAGCACAGGACTTATCATTCTCATCAACATTTCTTCACCACAAACAAAACTCCTTATCTAGAAGCAATCCCTCTAATCCGATCAAATCAGCTCTGTATATCGATAAACAAATTAATCTAATAGAACTAAATATGGCATTAAACTTACTGAAAGGTAAAACCCCGGGAATAGATAGAATTTCCTACCCAAGATTAAACACCTACCAGCTACAGTAAAAAACCGACTGATTAATCTAAACAACGAAATATTCGCAGGATTTATTCCCCAAATATATAAAAATTGTCTTATCATCCCCATACCAAAACCAAACTCCGACAAAACAATTCTAGCTTCCTACCGTCCAATCTCACTTTACCCTTGCTGCTCCAAAGTGCTAGACAAAATCACTGCAAATAGGCTTTGGTGGTTTGTCTCCAGTAACAAACTTCTTAACAGCCATCAAATGGAATTCAAAAAAGGGAGTTTTTAGTTTAACGCATGAAATATTGGACCTAGTATCTACAATTACATAAAAAACTACATGACAAATAGAAACATCAAAGTCAAAATAGAATCACAATTTTCTCAGAACCTTACTCTCCAAAACGGCATTGCCCAAGGCTCCCCCCTTTCCGTCATTCTTTTCCTAATAGCCTACAGCAAACTAAGTAACCCTTTATCCCTCCACAAAGAAATTGACTTCCTCGGATACGCTGATGATTTTCTACAAGAACAAGATACCAATTTGAATTTTAACCACATTACAACATTATTTGTAGACCAATATATTTGTGTTCGTATGAAATAGTAGCTTATGTCGGGACGCTGGCTTTAGTAAAATGTACCATTTCCTATATTCTTTAAACCACAAGGAATTTTTTTATGAAACTTTATACGAATATTGACATTACCGTCTTTTACGTTTATTTTCCAAGAGTTCTTCAACGACTCGGTGCCAGTGAGTCTTTCGCAATCGTATGCTGCGAATGGTTCATTATACTAAAGCCACTCTTCCGACATAAGCTACTATTCTATACGAACACAGATATGTATACTTCCTAATAGGCTTGTAAAATGCCCAATACCCAAATCCCTCGCATGAGTTATTATCGGTAAAAAATTGGGTACGCTCAAATCTGGCATCGCTGCAGCAAGTACAGCGCCAGTGAAACAGTGTTGATATTTTAAGTACAATTGTACTTTTTTCAGTACAATTAATTTTAAAATGTACAAAAGTACAATTGCCGATTTTAAGTACAATTTCACCATCAAAAATACTTTTTGTACCAAACGCTCAAATCTCTTCTAGCACTTTGATTCTTAATCCGTTTATATTTTAGTAAATGGATATACCTATATTTCATATTTGCTACAAAACGAAATTATGAATTGTAATTTTGAATGTAAACGTGATTGTGAACAGTAATATTAGTGATGTGCGTTATGGTGATTGCGATTTCTTATCACTGGCGGGTGAAATATCCCTCATCGCTATTTATTTAGAAAAAATCTTTGGAAATGCAATTTACCTAATGGCAATCCTGCAGAAATAGAAGTAATTGAGCAATTCGGGGGTTGAAGATAAAAAAATGTATGTAAATTCCATGCGTTGAAATTATAAATTTCCCTTGAGGATTTCCATTTTATCGATAGTGATCTTATTTTATGTTCATTAATATGAACTGACCTATATAGTGTATTAATGTTTTATCATCATTGTCTTTATCTTTGACAAAATTACACGGTCACCCGGTATTTATTTTATTTTTTCTAAATAATTTTAATTATTTTTTTTTTTATAAAATTGTAGCTCATCATCAAACAAAAACCTTGCAAATAAATCGAAACTTGAAAGAATGAAAAAAATCAACAAAGTTTCATCAAATTTTCACAGTTTTTGTTCAGAATTTGTAGACATGTTTTGTGTTAACAATTTTGTAGCCCATTCATTCTAGTATAATAACGTGCAAGTTTGAAGTGTCTAGAAAATACCATTGATTTTTTGAATTTTTCTGTTTGCGGTGTTGCGCTTTTCTTCCATATAACGAACGTTCGCATATTATGTTATATGGATGAATGCGCGAGTAGCGTTGTTGTTTTTTATTCCGNTAAGCACATACGATTAAATGTAAAAAAAAAATATTTTTAATTGCGGATCCGAAAGAAATATTTATTAGTTGCATTGAGTTACGCAAAAATAGTGCCGAAAATCAATAGATTGTGCTGAAGGTGCCGGCTGCTTCCCAAAGGGCCGAAAATGGCACAATGCACACTTATTTTCCATCACTGTCACACATACAATCTCACTATTCTGTTGGCTTCGTTTTCCCCTTCCGATAACTTTTTGCTTCCGCGCTTGCCCAGCACCGCTGTGCAAAGCTTTACACGCGCAGTCGCCCGCGATACATACATATGTGCTGATTTGGGCATCCCTAACCAAAGTGATTAAAGCTGCCCAGAACTTAGAAGTACCAATTCTTACAAAATTAAGCAAGTCCCTAGCTCCGAGTTGGCAACTCCCACAACACTCAGTGAATAACTCGCAGCGAAAGTTTAAAGAAAAAATAACACAACAAACGAAATTTACATACAAAACTTTCTTAAAATAAAAGAAGACTTACATAACTTCAAATTTTTATACACAGACTACTCAAAACAAACTTATCGGTCAATTTATAGCATCGTCGATGAAGACAAAATCATTCCAGTAGCACACTTGCCATAATATACCACAAATTTTGGTGCCGAACTACTAGCCATCTACGAAGCAACCAAACTGGCAAGCACAAGAAGGAGAAAAGTAGCAATCTGCACTGACTCTCTCACGTCACTAGACGCAATTACAAACCCGGTAAACAACAAGCATTGTCGGCCGCTGTGGTATAGTGGTAAGCAGTGCGCGCTTCCACTCCGCAATGCCTGAGTTCAAACCCTGGTCAAAGCAACATCGCAAAAAATATAGAAAAAAGGTTTTTTCTTAACAGCGGTCGTCCCTCGGCAGGCAATGGCAAACCTCCGAGTGTATTTCTGCCATGAAAGACAGCTTCTCATAAAAATACAATCGCTGTTCGAAGTCGGCGTAAAACTGTAGGTCCCCCCGCTTTGTGTGACAACATCAAGGCGCACGCCACAAATCGGAGGAGAAGCTCGGCGAAACACTAACATATGTGTAAGCGCCAATCTATTATTATTATTATTAAACCACAACCATTACATTGTCATATAAAAACATATTAATTAAACATAAATCCACTATCAAGGCAACGAACTAGCCGACAAAGCAGCAAAAGATGCTCTACACGCACGGCTGACAATAACTCAAAATTTTTTAACATCAGACATCATAAAACTCATAAAAACTACCTACCAAAAAATTTATAGAGATCGATTCTATTAAGCAATATTTTGCCTAAGTGTCTTTAGAATAAATTAAAAAGAGTAAAAATACATATCGGAAAAAAATATGTTTCGGGACATATAGTAAAATTTTACGTGGAATAATTTTGTAGAACATTTTAACCCTTTATCTCCCTCACAAAAGGGTAGTTTTGGCCCTTTTTTAGAAAGTCGGAATAAAATGGCATTTTGAGTATCGCTGAGGGTTAAAATCTTCTAGAAAATTATTTGCCATACAATTTTTACTAGGGGTCCTATCATACAAAATCTTTGTATAAAGAATCAGTAAGTCCACAGAAATCATATTTCCCCTGGAAATATGCAAAATTAATGCTTTATTTATACAGGTATATTGTTCATATATATATTGTTCATATATGTATTAGGGATGTTGCGAATGTGAAATTTAAAACATCCGCGGATGCGAATGCTAATGCGGATGTCAAGTATTTTTAAGAAACAATCAGGCAAGTAAATTAAGTTACTTAGGTAAATGAAAAAAGGGAAAAGTTAGTAATTTTTAATAATGTTTACTTTATTTAGTACTTGAGTTTAAAAATTGGAACATTATATCGATGGCTGAGTGGAAGATCGACCTATCTCGGGAGCCAGTTCGAAAACGCTCTATCTAAAAAACTTTTCAAGAACGCCCTATTTCAGAATTTAATTGAAAAACACCCTATCTCAAAATTCGGTTCAAAAACCTCACTTCAAAATGTATTGAAAATATGCTGATATAGGGCGTTTTTGAAACGAATTCTGAAATAGGGCGTTCTTGAAAAGTTTTTTGAGATAGAGCGTTTTCGAACTAGTTGCCGAGATAGGTCGATCTTCCACTCAGCCATCGATATGTAATAAAAAGTAATGAGAATTGCATCGGGGCCGAAAATTTCGGATGTATCCTCCGGACTTTCATCTTGACTTGAAGAAACTAGCATAATGGCGAGATCGTTGTTTAAACAACGCTTAAATGCCAAACCATATGTCTCAGGTTTTTCTAAAGTTTTTAAAATGAATTCTTCATTTTTATTCCTTTGGCTGTTTCAGAATTGGGGGAACCTGTAACGCCATCAGCTTTTTTTTTGAATTTAGATTTTGTAATAGATTTTTACTACTTTCTTCTGCGACTGGTTTGAAAAATTTGTGCTTATAGCGAGCTAAATATGTGGATATGGAAAATAAATTATTATTTTGCATGAATGAAAATTTTGAACAAAATTCTGTTTCCAAAGTCGTGGCTGTCAGCCGAATCGGATCAAAATATTGCTTTATGTAGCCGAGAATCAAAAATATAAAAGTCTTTATGCTTCAAGATGAGAAATAGGAGTGAGTATTTATTAAACAACAAATGTACAAGTATATAAGCATTGCTATTGCATGAACATATTTATGTATGCATGCCTGCATACGAACGTGAAAGAAGACAAAATAACGATTAATCTGATGCAATAAACAAAGCCAGGAACACAGCTGTTTGTTTGCCTAACACTTCCACTTTTATTGGTCAGATTATTCATTTTCAAAAAATTAACAAACTTTTAAGAGCGACTTTAAATTACTGTAATTTAAATTCTTCAGAGGCTTCGTGAAAATATCCGCCAGCTGTGTATTTGTGGGCACGTACTTAAGCGTGAACCCTTTGTTCTCATAGACCTCTCTGATGAAATGAAATGTGACCTCAATATGTTTGGTCCTCTTGTGGTATTGTGGATTCTTCACCAGTTTGATTGCGCTTACATTGTGCAAACAAAGTTCTGGTACTGTGCAATTTCCAGACATTTCCTCCAGTAATCGTCGAACCCAAACTAGCTTTTTGACTGACTCACAAGCGGCCATGTACTCTGCTTCGGTTGTTGAGAGTGCTAATGTTTGCTGAATCTTCGACGACCACGAAAGAGGTCCACCGCAAAACATGATCACATAACCTCCATTAGGTCGCCTGGTCCCCAAATCACCAGCAAAGTCCGAATCACTGAAGCAAGTCAAAAACAAATTATTACCCTTTTCAAATAAAATACCTTCACTGTGGGTCCCTCCCAGATATCTGAAAATTCGCTTTATCAAGACTATATGTTCGCTTGTATAAGTGTCCAAAAAACGACTCGCATACGACACCGCATAAGCAAGATCAGGCCGTGTCACTGTAGACAGATACATAAGAGATCCAACAGCCTCTCGATATGGATACTGCACCTGTTGACTGCTCTCTGTATTTAAATGTGCACCTTCTGCTGGAGTTGTGACAGGCTTGGCGTCGAGCATCCCAAATCGCTCCAATACTTTTGTTGCGTACGCTTTTTGTCGAATAAAAATCTTTCCAGGTTTCCTGACAACTTCCATACCAAGGTAAAATATCGATTCAAAAACTTGAATGTCGAAGTCTTTCGTAAGATGGTCGATCAGTTTACAAAGTGCTTCTGATGACTGTACTGCTATGATGCCATCGTCAATATAAATCGCAAGAATTAATTTCGCATCGTTGAAACTACCAATAAAAATGCAAGGATCCGCTGCACTAACTTTTAGGTTAAAATTCTCCATCATCTGCGTAAATTGTTGATTCCAACATCTCGATGCCTGCTTTAAACCATAAAGACTTTTGCTCAGCTTACACACCCTGTCAGTTCCATCTTCGTAGCCAGTAGGTTGATCCATATAAATCTCCTCATTAAGACTGCCATAGAGAAATGCTGTCTTCACATCAAACTGCTTTACAATCATGTCAAGCTCAACTGACATCGCAAAGATCATTCTAATGGACGTAAACTTGGCAACAGGGCTAAAGGTCTCAAAGTAATCTGTTCCGCACTTCAGCGTAAAGCCGCGAGCCACTAGACGCGCCTTAAAGCGTTCAATTTCACCTTTTCTGTCACGCTTGACTTTGTAAACCCATTTATTCGAAACTGCTGTTCTTCCTTTAGGTAAACTCACCAATGACCAGGTTTGGTTTGCTATCAACGAATTAAACTCCTCATCCATGGCACTCTTCCACTGCGCACAATAGTTACTAGAGACCGCCTTCTCATAGTAGTCCGGCTCATCAGTTTCAGCAACATACGCGTAGCTTAGAGCAGCTTTACTTTCAGTATCTCTACTTTTCGAACGTGACACGATCTTGCGGACCTCTAGTTCATTATTTGCATCTTCGATATCGAGATCTTTAGTTAAAATTTCGCCACAGCCATTAGTTCTGATTTCTGGATTGTCAGTGTTCGTATCTGGTTTTTCAACAGGAGATTCTGCTTCTACGTGTTCTTCATGTACATATGCGGGTTCTTTGCACGTTTCTCTGATGATAACATCCCTCGAAACCTCAATTTTTCTTTCATTAGGTATCCAAATCCTATAGCCTTTACAATTTTCCTCGTATCCGACAAACACGCCTTTCTTGGATTTCGCATTAAGCTTTCTTCGTTTTTCCTGGGGTATATGCACGAAAGCTTCCGATCCAAAAACTCGCAGCACAGATAACTCAGCCTTTTTATTAAACCACAATTCAAATGGCGACTTTCCGTCCACTTGACATTTACCAGTCCGATTGAGAGTGTACACGACGTTATTCACTGCTTCACCCCAGTATTTCAGGCTCAATTCCTTGGCATGGATCATAGACCGTGCACCTTCGATAACTGTTCTCATATCCCTTTCAGCGCGGCCATTGTGTTCTGGCGTATATGGTGTTGATTTTTGATGAACCACTTTTCTTTTACGAAATATATCTTCCACATCTTTGTTGACGAACTCTAATCCGTTATCGGACCGGATGCTTTGTACTCGCTTTACAGTTTCTGCTTCAACCTTATCCAAAAAGCGGTCAACAAATGATGCAGCATCTGCTTTTGATTTTATGCAATAGACGCATCGATAATTCGAAAAATCATCACGAAATAACAACATATAGCGCGCACCACCATATGAAATCTCTTGCATAGGGCCGCAAAGATCAGTGTGGACAAGCTCACCTGGTAATTTAGCCCTGTTTTTGCTTTCATGAAATGGCATCCGATGTTGTTTACCGAAAACACATCCCTCACAGAAATAATTATTGCTAGTAAATGAAATATTTCGTTGACTTAGGACGCTCTTCACATGGTCTTTAGCTTGATGACACATGCGTTCATGCCAAAGTTGCAGCGACTCAGATTTTGCGCTGTAGTTTGCCGCAGCTTCTATGCCTTTAACCTTCAATAACAGCTTAAACAATTTTCAATTTTCTCGTGCACCTTGTAACCACACCTTGCCCTGTTTTTTGAAACAGCAGGTGTTGCACAAAGGCATTACCATGTGATGACTTCTCTGCGTTTTTCTTGTTTGGGCAGTCTCGCTTCCAATGACCAGGCTTTTTGCAAAGGAAGCATTTTCCTTTCCTTTTATTGTTGCCCTTATCACCTTTGCTTTTAACCTGATTAGTTACGAACGCTCCTTGTTTGTTTGGCTGTACACCCAATCTAGATTCTTCCATACACAAACGTGCCGCAAGCATTTTTAAGGTTCGTTCCTTTTTTCAGTTGCTTCCCACGCGGCAAAGAAGTGGTTATATTGCTCCGGCAATGTCATCAAAATTTTTGTTGTAAGTATATTCTCAGTAATTTTCTCACCGAGATCTTCTAATTGCCGTGCAATTTTCTGCAACTTCGCTATATGCATTGCAATACTGTCTTCAGCGTCTTTTACATATTGAAAAAATTGTTGTTGTAACAAGTGAATTGATGTATCCGACTTTTGTTCGTAAACGCTCTCCAGCGTAGCATACATAGCAGCAGCAGTCTCGCAGTTGATAATATGCATCAACGGTCCTTCGCCCATTGAAACGACCAGAATTTTCTGCGCCTTAGCATCATCCTTGATCCATTTCTTTCTGGGTTCACCATCGACTTCAGGTTGGGTTACAGCTCCACTTACAAGTTCCCATAGGCCGCCAGCTCTAAGCACTACCTTTATCTGGAACTTCCATAAGGTCCAGCCGTCTTCACCTTCAAGTTTGTTGACTTTAATTTCTTCCGTCTTAAAAACCGCAATAGCCCAAGTAATTTATATCAATACCGAAAAAAAACTTAGTTTTGCTTTTCACGCGTTACAGGCTAACCTAATATTCGCGGCTTGCGTTTTGGTACGCATGCCGTCGAATTTGTTTTTTTGCGTCACCCGAAATTGACTTGCATGCGTTTGCATTTGATTTCATTGAGCGAAACGTCAAATCAAAATGTCACGCAGAACAAAAATTGGAAATTGAGTTAGCTTCATACGCACGCCGTTCAATTTCGGTTGATCTCATACAAGTTGCATGTGCATGAGAAATTTTTGACAATAAATTGGCGGCGTGCGTGAATATTAGGTTAGCCTGTTAAGCACGTGCTGGGTCCATAACCTGTAGCCGAGAATCTAAAATATAAAAGTCTTTATGCTTCAGGATGAGAAATAGGAGTGAGTATTTATTAAACAACAAATGTACAAGTATATATGCATTGCTATTGCATGAACATATTTATGTATGCATGCCTGCATACGAACGTGAAAGAAGACAAAATAACGATTAATCTGACGCAATAAACAAAGCCAGGAACACAGCTGTTTGTTTGCCTAACATTTTATTTTTTAAACGTCCCGTGTTTTATAAGCATTTGAATTATTGGAATCACAGATGATGAGGGTCTCAGATAGTTACGTAATTCTTACCTAATTAAAGGTCAGACCAATAGCCTTTTCTCTTTGTAGCCAGAACTGACCGTTGCTGCTGGAAATCCCTATTGAAGGATCTTACTCTTTGACTTTAAATAGCAAATAAGGAAGACGTAGGGGAGAGTTCTACCACAGAAGTTTTTAGCCAAGGATCCAATGTATATCTCTATGAAAAAAATATTGCCCGACAAGTAAAAAACATTAATGTTTTTAAATTTTTGCTAAAAATAAATTTCCCAGAGAGCCCTATTTGAAATGATTGAAACGAATATATCGTTACTTTAATTCACAAAGGTCATAACCAACACTTTTTTCGAAAATGCGTTTTTCAAAGCTTTTGGTAGGATATTAAAATACACCTTTACTAGAAATTTGAAAGTGTTAGTACCAAAACCAACGGAGTTATGCCACTTTTTAAAATGTCCTATCCGTATGAGTGATTTGATTTTTGTAATGCTGTTTGCTTCTCCTGTAAAATAACAAATTTGGTGGTTAGGGCCTTTGTGAATTAAGGTGACGGTGTGTAACATCAAAAGCAAATCAAAATGCAGGTATTTAAAGCACAGAAAACGAGGGAAAAATATTATTAAACGGACTATGTTCTCTTTGACGTACGTCAAAGGTCAAGTAGAAGTGGGAACTTGTATGACTGCCCATTGATAGCTCGGTTATACATTTTTATCAAAGTTCGCCAGTTTTGTTAAAGAAATACTCCCACGACCGAAGGCAAAAAATAGTGTCAAAAAACTTGTCATTTTGTTTGCCAGATATACGTTTTATCGGTGCACTTGCACAACATTCGCATTCGCAAAAGCTCCGCATTGATTATTGCGAATGCGAAAGCGAATGTGAATATTCGCAACAACCCTGATATGTATGTATGCAACTCTAGCTCCAATTGTTTAAACAAGTAACCTAAGTGTAAATAATATTTGGATGGAACATAATAGTTTTATTGAAAAAGTAAAATGTAAGCGTTTAAGTCAGATATTAACAGCTTTTGCTACTGCTGTGGTAAATGTGTACCAAAAAGTAATAATAATAATAATAGATAGGCGCTTACACATATGTTAGTGTTTGGCCGAGCTTCTCCTCCGATTTGTGGCGTGCGCCTTGATGTTGTCACACAAAGCGGAGGGACCTACAGTTTTTCGCCGACTCCGAACGGCGACTTTATCTTTATGAGAAGCTGTTTTTCCTGGCATAAATATAATCGGAGGTTTGCCATTGCCTGCCGAGGAACGACCGCTGTTAAGAAAAAACTTTTTCTATATTTTTTTGCGATGTTGCTTTGACCAGGGCTTGAACCCAGGCGTTGCAGAGTAGAAGCGCGCACTGCTTACCACTACACCACAGCGGCCGATTAGTACATGTCATTAAAAATTCACTACTTACACTGGCTCATTTCCACTGAGTCCGATGAGTACGGCGAGCGCTACCATCAAGTGGCTCTTCCATTTGAAATGAGGTAGTAAATACTTGTAACACAAAAATATTTTAACTTATTCTAATTAAAAAAACAATACAGATATGGAGGAAAAAAGCACCGGATCCAATTCTTGCAGAAATTTGTTGGTGGAGTAAGCACGTGTTTGAGGATCTTAGATTAGGTTAAGTTAGGTAAGCGGGCTGCCTCCGAATATGGAGGCACGCTTGAACTCGACTAAGCTATCCGTTGTGATGCCCTTAGAGGGGGGAGGGAAAATGACGCACGGAGGCTGGAAAAAAGAAAGTGGATGGGTAGGGGAAAGTTAGGGGAAGCTATGGGAGAAAGACGATACCTATGGCTTTTTTGCGGAGAAACGCTCCGTGCTTACAACGAAGCTCTTTTAGTTGACTGATGTCCACTCCCGAGAACTTATCGGGAGTGTGAAAAAAGTGCGACCCGTGGTGCTTAATCCTTAGGCTCGCCAAAGCAGGGCACCAGAGCAGCAGATGTAAGGGTTATCCACGACATTCAGCCTTACGACATGGTTACCAATCGCACAGTGACTGGTAAAAACTCCCACCAATAGCGAGAGATGCAGCTTGCTTAGTATCACGAGCTCCCCAGACCGCCCCCGGTCCACCCGTGGCCAGAAAAACTTTGCCACCTTGCACTCCAAGGTCTTCGCCCAACACTCACTGAGCTGACTAAACGCCCATCTGTCCAGAAGCAGACCACACGAGGTCAGCGGAGCCCCCAGACCCTCCCTGTCCGAAAGTAATTCCTCGAGAGTTCCCTGTCTTGCGAGCTCTTCGGCCATGCAGTTGCCAGCGATTTCGCTGTGACCTGGAACCCAAATGAGCTTAATATCAAAATAATCAGACGCGGTCCATAGGGAAGTCAGGGAGTGCTTGACTTTTCGAACGCACCGTCAAGGAGCTAAGAGCCCTAATGGCTGCTTGGCTATCAGAATAAATATTTACCTCCTTAACAGATGTTACACTAGAGAGCAACCAATCCGAAGGCGCTTTTATCGCGGCCACCTCAACCTGGAAAATACTATAGTGATCCGGTAGCCTAAATTTCAGGTAGATGGAGAGATCTTCGCAGAAGACACCTCCACCCACCTTCCCATCCAGCTTCGATCCATCTGCAAATAAGTTTGCAGGTCCCCGATTCCAGATACTGTACCCCTCCCAGACTCCCCTCGCTGGAATGTGGGTGGTAAAAGATTCATTCGGACCCAGAACCGGCGTGCAGTGGTCCGTCCGAGTCGGTAGGAACCCGAAGCCGTTTAGAATACTGGAGTGTCCGCAGCTTGAGGTGAACTCGAAGCCCACCCCATTAAGCCTTACTGCGGCGCACGCAACGTCGACCCAACCAGCTATATCTGTAGGCACAACATTTAACATGGCATTCAGCGCAAGAGTAGATGTGGGTCGAAGTGCCCCACTGATTCCAATTAAGGCGGCTCTTTGCACCTTCTCCAGCTGCTTGACGATGTAGGCCTTGTCAAGAGCGTTCCACCAGACAAGTACCCCTTATAATAAGATTGTTTTGATTATAGTTTCATAAAGCCAATGCACTACCTTCGTCGAGAGGACCCAGCGCTTGCCAATGTCCCCTCTACAACAATACAGTTCTACTTTAGCCTTCTTGACTCTTTCGTCCACGTTAGACTTCCAGGAAAACGTACTGTCAGGGATCAAGCCCAAGTACTTCACCCTGTCAGAGAGCTTTAGAGGAAGACCACCCATTGAGGGAAGACGGCAATTCGGTATCTTATCTACAGCCTCAGGCAAAACATTGTTAAAAGCCCTCTCCATATCAAGGGCCCGGAACATGACTCTTAGCCAAAAAGCCCTCGAAAATGGGCATCAACCAGCGGCACTACACTTCTGCAGACTTCTGCAGTTAGGCCGGTATTATGCCATTTGGGCCCGGGGTCTTAAAGGACTTGAAAGAGCTAATGGCCCAAAGAAGGCGATCCACGGTTAGGATTTCCGAGACATTCGTTTCAGGGCTCGACGCCTGTAACCGGATCCCTCCCGTATCCGGGTTGCAGGGGAAGAGAGCATCAAGGAGCATCCGAAGAGACTCCCCGCTGCTCGTTGCCCAGCAACCGCCCTCATCCCTGATGTATCCCAGGAGAGCGGGATTCTCAAGGAGAGCTCGCCCAAACCTTGAACACTCCTGACTGCCCTCCACGCCTTCACAGAACAGTCTCCACGACGTTCGCTTCGCTTTCCTAATTTCGGACTTATATATCCCAAGCCCAATCTTATACAGTGCCCATTCGGAGGCTGATCTACTCATTAAGGACTCTCCAGCCAGAGATACGGGACATTATATCAGACAAGGCCAGCGTGATATCTAAAACCTCTTCTGTACTAGCCGTTACAAAAGTGGGGCCATTTAGAATACAATTAAAGAGTGGCTCACCTCTGGTGTGGATTTCTGAGCTGCCCCAAATCGTATGGTGGGAATTCGTGTCAGACCCAATAACAACGCGTACTCTCCTTGCTTCTGCCACCGCATTCCTTAGTAAGCGCGGAAATGTCTACACCCCGTCCTCGTGCGCCATATAAGCGGAGATCAACCAGAGTTCTCCGGTTACACCCTCCAGGCTCACCGTCACAATGTCTCCATTGCTGAAAAGGGGCAAAATAAAAGCATGCAGGATCGAGGTTTACCTGCGTCCCGCTGCACCAGCAGTTTGTAGTCCTCGTCCCGATACCAGAAACCTTATTACAGCTGCTCAGCCACGGCTCCTGGATCAGGACACTACATCGACTCCACCTTGCTCAAGGTCGATAAAAAAGGTTGGCTGACGCCGCCTTAGAGTGCAGAAGATAGATCTGAAGAATATTCATCCTCCAAAATCCTTTCCAGCACCCCTCCGCGGGCGCCATCCCTATCGGACGCAAGGAGCATTTCCTGCTCAGCCCTGACGAACATCGGGCCAACACTGATGACCGATCCTGCAGTTGAAGGAGGGCCAGCAGTGCTATCACTGCCCGACATGACGGATTCGACCTCCACACCTACGTGGGCATCCTCCGCATTTGTGTTTTCGCCCGCCAGCGCAACTGGAACAGGCTCGTCATTCCCTCTGGAGTCGGTCTGGTAGACCTTCATGACTACCTTCTCTAACCTAGCAACAACAGCGCTTACCGAAACTCACCGTCGGAGTTCTTAAACCGGATTAAATTCCAGTTGTGCGCATTAAGGTCCGGGTTGCAGTAGCGGAAGATATCTTCCGCCTCCCTCAGCGAGGAAGGTACCGAGGAAAGCCAGACCCTCCAGGCTGTTGCTTAGCACCCCCCTGGCCTACTCGGACGATCGCGCGTGCTGCTCAGATAGCTGTGCAGCACCCTGTTCGCCGTAACGCGCCAGGGAGTGGAAAGCCATGCGACGGTCATAGCGTGCTTTTCTGGCCAGCCCACCGTGCCGTTTAGGAGCCGGAAGTCCATGGCTGGTGCCGGCCACACTGTCCAGTGCCCTCACGTCCAGAACCGCCAGACGACATCATCTGCGGCCCTACCTCCGTCCTGGATGCAGGCGAATTCGCCCGCGCCCCCAACCCCAAGTCTAGGTGCGATGGGTTCCTACCGGCACCTCCCAAGACCGGCGCAGACAAAGAGGTCGGCTCCGATCCCTGACTGCACCTTGCAGCATCAGCTGCCCGCCCCTGCCCAGGAGTCGATACCGCCTCCTTTACAGAGAAGCCCACGGGAGGATTCATTTTAGAGTCACCCCCGCCGCTCAAAGTTTTGTTTGTTGCTGTTGTTTTATTTTGGTTTTGTTTAGTTTTTGTTTTAGTTGTCTCCATCTTGGTCGTACGACGAGGCGGGCGCAGTGGTCAAAGAATTCAAAGAGAAAATATAACGGTCCACTACGGCAGCGCGCCAAGCCGCAGCAACGTCACCGTTACTCCCTGAGGCGGCCCGGTGTCAGGAAGGTGCCATTGCAATACAGCCGGGGGTCAATCCTCGTTCGATGAAGTAGTGAAGTGAAAAATCAAATTCACACTCGCTGTGATATTAAGTTTTTCATCATATCACTTCATTTTTTAATTCTAAGCGATTCTTTTTCAATGAAGTATTCGTTGTGAAAATCTAATAGCGAGTAGTGTGGTAAATCATGGTGAGTTGAAGAAATGATATTTTCTGTCAAAATAGGAAAAAACGTTAATAAGAGTGCAAAGGATTTATCATAGTTATCAAGTTTTCCAAGGCAATGCCTAATATTCCTCTACTGTTTATTGCTTTTAATCATGATGAAGGAGATCAGAGGTAAATGCGGTTATTGAAAGTTTTAATTCAAACATACAATTCAATGCTTTTACTCGCGTCTAAAGAAATTATCTCAGAGTCACGAGGCGTCAACTGAGGGATGCGCAAGATCCATTTTTAATGATTACTGAAGAGAGTTTTATGAATTTATACCGGTTTCCAAAGCACATTTGCAAAGATTTAATAGACGAACTGACACCATACTTACAAATTACAAGGAGACGGCATGCAATTCCGGCACATGTGAAAGTTTTATGTGCTCTACGTTTTTTTTGGCACCGGGAGTTTTCAGCGCGCAGTTAGGCAGGATGCTTTGTCTGCTCTATCGCAATCGTCCGTAAGTCAGGTTATAATGGAAGTAACGAAAGCAATTAACAGAATTGCGCAACGTCACATTAAGTTCTCCAATGTTAGCGAATTCGTAGCAATTAAAGCTGACTTCTATCAAATGAATGGTATTCCTGGGATAATAGGACTTATTGACATAAAGATATGTGGCCCAAAGTCTGAAGTAGAGCATGTATGCTACTGCCGCAAAGGGGGTCACTCTAAAAATGTGTTAGTTGTATGCGATGCCAACATGATCATTTTATATGGCAGCGCGAGATTTGGCGGCACTGCCCATGATGCTTTTGTGCTTTTGTATGGCGACGTTCGAGGGTAAAGCAACACCTGGAAAATCTATACAACACTGGCGAAAGAAATTTTTGGCTTTTAGGAGACAGCGGATATCTTTTACTGGTAAATTTGCATTTAAATACTATTGCCATGTACATATTATTATACTTTTAATAGCCATGGCTCATGACTCCAATTTCCAATTCTACATAAGAAGCAGAGGAGCGATATAATTGTGCGCATAAAGCAACTCGTAGCTTGGTCGAGAGATTCATTGGCCTATTGAAGAGCAGATTTCGATGCCTTACGAAAGAAGGAGTTTTAGTCTATGAGCCTTCAAAAGCAACGGAAATTATTTATGCTTGCATGGCACTCCACAATATTCTTGTGCGGGCAAGAGTTTCATGCCCAGAAGTATCCCCGTACAACTAATGCCGAATGATCTCCTACACTTGGTAGATTACAACGAGATAAAATCATACGAGAAGCATTTGAGCGAACACTGTAAAAACCTAAAGAGGAGTTTCGTTAAATAAAAAATACATTTTTAATGGAGCTTTGCAATAAGCGTGTCTACTTTTTTATTCATGTCTTTTTGCACATTTAGCATTTCTTTCATAATTTCTAGCGCTTGCTTTTTTAATTCTATATTTTCCTTTTCTAGCTCCAAAAGACTTTCATACAGCGGGCCACTTTGTTGAGCGCCTGCACTTCTCTCCCTTCTTCTGACAATAAGAGGAGCAGGACCTTCCGGAACTTCAATGGTTGAGCTAGCATCTGCTGCTTCGACTGCTTCGTTGACCTAAACCAAAGGCAAAATGAAAATTGCGATACAATAATAATGCACTGGTTTTTTATTACTGACTTCTTCAATCAATCCGACTTCACCCTCATGATCTCCATCAACCGATATTGGAAGCCCAATTTTTAGAATGCGTCCCTCCATATCCGACAATGGTTTTTGGATCCGAGGTCCATTTATTCCGCTTTGGCTATCTTTTTCTTTTATTGCCACATATTTGGTGCGTGTGTTTTGTCTACATAAGCAAATACATAAAGTAAAAACAAATAAAGTAAATAAGTTTTGAACATACCGTAAGTCGCACCAATATTTGCGCCATTTTGAACCCTCTTTTTGAGCACCACCCAATGCATTTAGCATTAACAATTAGCAAATTTTTTTACAAAAATCCTGCAAATTGTTACTCCCTGTTAGAAAAAGTTACTAAAATTATTTTTAAACTGTTGAACTTTACTGAATAAACTAATGCACCACTCGATTTAAAAATACTTATTGTTGAATATTTATTAACTTACAAAATTTAGATTTTAGTCTTCTAAAACAATGACTATTTTAGAGTTTTTTATTGTTGTTTTAGAAGATTATTTATGTAAAATCTAAATTTTTTTACTTGATAATTATTCAACAATAAGTATTTTTGAATCGAATTGTGTTATTTTATTAGTTTATTCAGTAATTAAATAGTTAGTTACAAAAAGAGTGATTTTGAAAATATAAGCATCTACAACTTACAACTGTGAAGCTCAACAATTTGAAAATAATTTCAATAACTTTCTCTAACAGGGAATAACAACCTGCGGGATTTTTGTAAAATATTTTGCAATATTTAATGATAATGTTAATTCTTTACCTAAAATAGGAGAAAAACTGTAATAATGTGTAACGAATGAATATATGCATACATATATATATACATATACATTAGGGAGGGTTAATTTGTATTGATCGATTTTTTTCGACATCGTTCTTAGAAGAATCCGGGCTTCATAAATTTCTAAGAATAAAATTCCTCCAGACTATAGCTCTAAAGTCAATTTCGAGCCTGCGCAATTTTAAAAGAAGATATCGTTAATTGATGCTAAGTTAATATGCAGATTAATATTTACTAAAGTGTTACGAATGTTATTTTTTTTAAACAAATATCTATTTGGGGGTTTTTTGATACGAAGTCTTAACTTTTGATATCTATTTCTTATTTCAATAACCACAAGATGACGCTACAAATCAATAGCCCAGTCAAGTTAGCTCAAAAAATAGAGGTAAGCTTGCAATAATTCGCATAAAGCTGAAAATTGGTACGAACGTTGCGAACATTTTATGAATGAAATGTCAAAAGTCCCCATCGATTCCACGTATGTAAAAAAAGTTATTCAAGGTCAAAGGTCACATAAATTGATTTTTTTGAATTTTCCAGAAAAACGGTGAGGTTTATCATAAAAAAATAAAATAAAAAACTTTTTAATATACCACGCTTTTATAAATGGACTAAAAAGTAGAAAATAATATTTCTCAGTCCCATAGAATTTGTTTGGATAACTTTTTATTTTGAAATTTTAGCAAAAGTCATTATAAACCATTTATGAGATT
Source organism: Rhagoletis zephyria (assembly GCF_001687245.7). Taxonomy (NCBI): domain Eukaryota; kingdom Metazoa; phylum Arthropoda; class Insecta; order Diptera; family Tephritidae; genus Rhagoletis; species Rhagoletis zephyria. Next base: position 339,750 of record NW_016157298.1, read on the forward strand.
GAAAACGAAAAACGTGGAGCGCATGTAATACAAAGAATGAGATTTAATTGACAATGGTCGAACAACATAACATAGACCTAAAATTTCTACAGCACAAGTACAAAATTTGAGATAGATTTTAAGCGATCGTTATTCATATACCCGCATATGTACATACATATATTACTTTTCATATCAATTCAAGTCTTTTACAAGCGCGCTACGATTTTCATTTTCAATCTCATAAATTGTTTATAATGACTTTTGCTAAAATTTCAAATCAAAAGTTATCAAACCAAATTCTATGGGACTGAGAAATATTATTATCTACTTTTTAGTCTATTTATAAAAGCGTGGTATATTAAAAAGTGTTTTTATTTTATTTATTTTCTACTTTTTAGTCTTGTCGGTATAAAATTTTGCAATTGATATTAAAATAATTAATCGATATTAATTGGTTGGTACCCACTAACATTAAAAAAGCTATAATCAACTTAAGTCATCGTTTTTAATACTTATGGTGATTTCGTTTCTTCCAAAAAATGTTGCCTGGTGCAAATTGTGTTTCATGTTACACTGAACCCTGTAAAAAGGCATGTTTTTGGCTTCTTGTCCTTGTCTAGCTCACGCATTTCTTAATATTGTCGTTTTAAACAACCATCTGATTTTGCGGGTAACCATCTCCCCTGACATAGCTTCACAGGGCTGAGAATGTGCCGTTTTTGTCTTACAAGAGTGTGCCATCTTAAGAAACGAACACAAGATTTTCTAACCCTTTGCCTTTAATGACTCGAACACAAAAAGAGAAAGGGGCAATTAAAAGACGACATTTTTAAGTAGAAACGAAATCATCATTAAACATTTTGTAAATTATTAGAGCATTGAACGAATGCTTAACCTATACAGTGTTTTAATCTAGTAGTCAAAGTTCAAAAGGGGCATATTATTAGAGTCCGAGCGATTAATCGGCATCGGCATCGGCACAAAATGGAGCACCGGAATCGGCATCGGCGTTTTTTATAAAAAAAATAATAAACATTAAATAAACAAAAGACAAATGGCAAATGCCAAAGCCGGTCAAAATATCGCAATTCTTTTATTTTGTAGATCACTATATGAATGCACATACATACCTAGCATATAAGTTCTTATGCATTGAGTGTGTAGAGTGTATTATAGTACAAAACGAAATGAAATTTTATGTTCCTAAATATTTCTTGCTTAGCACCAAATAAAAAAGTGTAATGTACATAAATGTGATATATGTACATATATTTTTACTCATACATATGATGATACAGATGATTTTCTCCAATGAGGCGATTTCTTAGAGGCTTGTATATCAGGCCGGCTGCATTGAATAATTGCTCACTTGGAACGCTGGCGGGTGGAGCGCTCAAATATTTGCGGGCCAGATCTGTCAATTTGTCGTATTTTAGTTCAGTTTTCCACCAATCGAGATGATTTTCACCGAGATGAGCTTGTATTTTTTTAAAATAGGCCTTCAATAGAGATTTAATTTCACATTTTTTAATGTCTCCAGATTCTACATGCGAGCCTTCGCTTTCGCTGAATCTAAAATAATTTCTAAGTTGCTTATAAGACTTTTAGCAGTACTTGTTGAAGGCCCATGAATGTTGCTTGATATACTACATAACCGTTTAGCGCCTGAAGCTAAAAGCCGGTTATTGTCCGCACCCTGGTTAGACAGACTTAAAGCTATTTCCAACAATTTTTTATTGAGCTCGAGGCCGTTTTTAATGAAAAACTTATTGTGGAAAAGCAACAATAATTTGAAAAAATGGTAGAAGTGATAGCTATTTCGGAAATCACCACATTTCCTCATCAGACTTCCTTCAGTAGGATTCGAACCGAAGATCCCACTGACTCAGCCAGTTGCCTACGCACTGTGCTAAGTTAGCCTTGTAAATTATCTTTGCTTTTTCNCTATATGAATGCACATACATACCTAGCATATAAGTTCTTATGCATTGAGTGTGTAGAGTGTATTATAGTACAAAACGAAATGAAATTTTATGTTCCTAAATATTTCTTGCTTAGCACCAAATAAAAAAGTGTAATGTACATAAATGTGATATATGTACATATATTTTTACTCATACATATGATGATACAGATGATTTTCTCCAATGAGGCGATTTCTTAGAGGCTTGTATATCAGGCCGGCTGCATTGAATAATTGCTCACTTGGAACGCTGGCGGGTGGAGCGCTCAAATATTTGCGGGCCAGATCTGTCAATTTGTCGTATTTTAGTTCAGTTTTCCACCAATCGAGATGATTTTCACCGAGATGAGCTTGTATTTTTTTAAAATAGGCCTTCAATAGAGATTTAATTTCACATTTTTTAATGTCTCCAGATTCTACATGCGAGCCTTCGCTTTCGCTGAATCTAAAATAATTTCTAAGTTGCTTATAAGACTTTTAGCAGTACTTGTTGAAGGCCCATGAATGTTGCTTGATATACTACATAACCGTTTAGCGCCTGAAGCTAAAAGCCGGTTATTGTCCGCACCCTGGTTAGACAGACTTAAAGCTATTTCCAACAATTTTTTATTGAGCTCGAGGCCGTTTTTAATGAAAAACTTATTGTGGAAAAGCAACAATAATTTGAAAAAATGGTAGAAGTGATAGCTATTTCGGAAATCACCACATTTCCTCATCAGACTTCTTTCAGTAGGATTCGAACCGACGATC
>NW_016157298.1:342601-355793 GCF_001687245.7 Rhagoletis zephyria
TTTGTTATTTTATGGCCTTATAACAATTATATTCAACAATTTTTATTGAGATCGATACGTATTAAATGCAAACTTATTGTGGAAAAGCAACAATAATTTGAAAAAATGGTAGAAGTGATAGCTATTTCGAAAATCACCATATTTCCTCCTCAGACTTCTTTCACTAAGATTCGAACTGACGATCCCACTGACTCAGCCAGTTGCCTATGCACCGTGCTAAGTACGCCTTGTAAATTATCGTTTGCTTTTTTCCACTATTTTCATTTTTGTTATGCCAATACAATCAAGCGCAGCTATTCCGCTGCAATTCACTTGATCATGTGGTTGTTGGTTTTGTTGGTTTTTGTTAATAATTCTATTTTTACAATGTTTAACGTTTAGGTGTGCTCGTCCTTAAGTTATTTGTTTTTTGTTATTTTTTGGCCTTTTAACAATTATATTCAACAATTTTATAATGAGCTCGAGGCCATTTTTTAAATGAAAATTTATTGTGGAAAAGCAACAATAATTTGAAAAAATGGTAGAAGTGATAGCTATTTCGGAAATCACCACATTTCCTCATCAGACTTCTTTCAGTAGGATTCGAACCGAAGATCCCACTGACTCAGCCAGTTGCCTACGCACTGCGCTAAGTTAGCCTTGTATATTATCGTTGCTTTTTCCTCACTTTTTCATTTGCTAATTTTTATGCCCCTAAGATTGTTTGATACCGAAAAAAATATACCCCTATTTCTTATTTTGAAACTCAAAGCGCCCAAAGTTTTCCATGTATTTTATATGGGGAAAGAACACCTTTTCGAAGAAATGGCATAGAATTCTAAAAAATCAATATTTTTCTATCGGAAAACTCTTTTCATCTGCAGAAGATTCCCAGTAATAATTCTCAACTGTTATTTTAACCATTTTTTCATCGCAACTTTAATTTATAGGTCCGCCAAAAACCCACAAAAACCCCGAAAAATGCAATGGGGGGATAAATAAAAAATCGTCAGTATTAAAAAATTTCTAAAAAAATAATTGGGTATTAATAATGAAAGTCTTCTGAAGAGAGCCAGTGTTTTCCGATCGAAAAATATTGACGTTCAAGAATTCTATACCATTTCTACGAAAAGATTTATTTTTCCCATATAAAAATACATGAAAAACTTTGAGCGCTTTGAGCGACCTCTACATATTTTTCGATTTCAAAATAAAAAATAGGGGTATACTTTTTTCGATATAGAACCTTCCTAGGGGGTGAGATCTATACAATTCCGACTTTACTGTTTTTGGACCACCCTAATATACACACATACGAGAACCAATTAATTCCATTTAAAGAAATGGCGTGTCGTCCTTCTCTGCTGTAGCATATGTAGTGCATATTTTTAGGCGCAATATACTACTACTTGCGGTGAGGCGTCGTCTACCTCTAGAGTTTTGATATGATACTAGGCGACGAGGTTGATGTCTGGACTTTTATAGGACTTTGCAAAGCAAAGGTTTTGTAGCAACGAATGGTGTGTGGACACTACGGTGGTCCAACAATGCATGTGAAAAAGTAAAGTCGTAATTTGTATGCTCTCATCCCCTAGGATGGTTCTATACCGAAAAAGATATACCCTAATTTTTTTATTTTGAAATCAAAAAATATTTATTTCGCTCAAAGCACCCAAAGTTTTCCATGTATTTTGTATGGAGATAAAACAACTTTTCGTAGAAATGGTATAGAATAGTTAAAAATTAATATTTTTCTATCAGAAAACTATGTTTATCTGCAGGAGATTCCCAGTAATAATACCCAGTTTTTTATTTAACCATTTTTTCATCGCAACTATAATTTATAGGTCCGCCAAAAACCCCGAAAAATGCAATGGGGCGGCCAATAAAAAAAGGTTAGTATTAAACAATGGTTACATAAACAATTGGGTATTATTATTGAAAGTCTCTTGAAGAGAACCAGAGTTTTCCGATCGAAAAATATTGATTTTCAAGATATGATTGGTATAGAAACCATTTCTACGAAAACTTTTATTTTTCACATATAAAAATACATGGAAAACTTTGAGCGACCCCTAAATATTTTTTTATTTCAAAATNCGAAAAAAATATACCCCTATTTCTTATTTTGAAACTCAAAGCGCCCAAAGTTTTCCATGTATTTTATATGGGGAAAGAACACCTTTTCGAAGAAATGGCATAGAATTCTAAAAAATCAATATTTTTCTATCGGAAAACTCTTTTCATCTGCAGAAGATTCCCAGTAATAATTCTCAACTGTTATTTTAACCATTTTTTCATCGCAACTTTAATTTATAGGTCCGCCAAAAACCCACAAAAACCCCGAAAAATGCAATGGGGGGATAAATAAAAAATCGTCAGTATTAAAAAATTTCTAAAAAAATAATTGGGTATTAATAATGAAAGTCTTCTGAAGAGAGCCAGTGTTTTCCGATCGAAAAATATTGACGTTCAAGAATTCTATACCATTTCTACGAAAAGATTTATTTTTCCCATATAAAAATACATGAAAAACTTTGAGCGCTTTGAGCGACCTCTACATATTTTTCGATTTCAAAATAAAAAATAGGGGTATACTTTTTTCGATATAGAACCTTCCTAGGGGGTGAGATCTATACAATTCCGACTTTACTGTTTTTGGACCACCCTAATATACACACATACGAGAACCAATTAATTCCATTTAAAGAAATGGCGTGTCGTCCTTCTCTGCTGTAGCATATGTAGTGCATATTTTTAGGCGCAATATACTACTACTTGCGGTGAGGCGTCGTCTACCTCTAGAGTTTTGATATGATACTAGGCGACGAGGTTGATGTCTGGACTTTTATAGGACTTTGCAAAGCAAAGGTTTTGTAGCAACGAATGGTGTGTGGACACTACGGTGGTCCAACAATGCATGTGAAAAAGTAAAGTCGTAATTTGTATGCTCTCATCCCCTAGGATGGTTCTATACCGAAAAAGATATACCCTAATTTTTTTATTTTGAAATCAAAAAATATTTATTTCGCTCAAAGCACCCAAAGTTTTCCATGTATTTTGTATGGAGATNCTGCGCTAAGTTAGCCTTGTATATTATCGTTGCTTTTTCCTCACTTTTTCATTTGCTAATTTTTATGCCCCTAAGATTGTTTGATACCGAAAAAAATATACCCCTATTTCTTATTTTGAAACTCAAAGCGCCCAAAGTTTTCCATGTATTTTATATGGGGAAAGAACACCTTTTCGAAGAAATGGCATAGAATTCTAAAAAATCAATATTTTTCTATCGGAAAACTCTTTTCATCTGCAGAAGATTCCCAGTAATAATTCTCAACTGTTATTTTAACCATTTTTTCATCGCAACTTTAATTTATAGGTCCGCCAAAAACCCACAAAAACCCCGAAAAATGCAATGGGGGGATAAATAAAAAATCGTCAGTATTAAAAAATTTCTAAAAAAATAATTGGGTATTAATAATGAAAGTCTTCTGAAGAGAGCCAGTGTTTTCCGATCGAAAAATATTGACGTTCAAGAATTCTATACCATTTCTACGAAAAGATTTATTTTTCCCATATAAAAATACATGAAAAACTTTGAGCGCTTTGAGCGACCTCTACATATTTTTCGATTTCAAAATAAAAAATAGGGGTATACTTTTTTCGATATAGAACCTTCCTAGGGGGTGAGATCTATACAATTCCGACTTTACTGTTTTTGGACCACCCTAATATACACACATACGAGAACCAATTAATTCCATTTAAAGAAATGGCGTGTCGTCCTTCTCTGCTGTAGCATATGTAGTGCATATTTTTAGGCGCAATATACTACTACTTGCGGTGAGGCGTCGTCTACCTCTAGAGTTTTGATATGATACTAGGCGACGAGGTTGATGTCTGGACTTTTATAGGACTTTGCAAAGCAAAGGTTTTGTAGCAACGAATGGTGTGTGGACACTACGGTGGTCCAACAATGCATGTGAAAAAGTAAAGTCGTAATTTGTATGCTCTCATCCCCTAGGATGGTTCTATACCGAAAAAGATATACCCTAATTTTTTTATTTTGAAATCAAAAAATATTTATTTCGCTCAAAGCACCCAAAGTTTTCCATGTATTTTGTATGGAGATAAAACAACTTTTCGTAGAAATGGTATAGAATAGTTAAAAATTAATATTTTTCTATCAGAAAACTATGTTTATCTGCAGGAGATTCCCAGTAATAATACCCAGTTTTTTATTTAACCATTTTTTCATCGCAACTATAATTTATAGGTCCGCCAAAAACCCCGAAAAATGCAATGGGGCGGCCAATAAAAAAAGGTTAGTATTAAACAATGGTTACATAAACAATTGGGTATTATTATTGAAAGTCTCTTGAAGAGAACCAGAGTTTTCCGATCGAAAAATATTGATTTTCAAGATATGATTGGTATAGAAACCATTTCTACGAAAACTTTTATTTTTCACATATAAAAATACATGGAAAACTTTGAGCGACCCCTAAATATTTTTTTATTTCAAAATAAAAAATAGGGGTATACTTTTTTTGATATAGAACAATCCTAGGGGGTGAGAGCATTACAATTCCGACCCTACTGTTTTGGACCACCCTACTGGACACACAACATTGTAAGTTGATAAAAGCGTTATAAAATAGGTGAGACAAAAGTGTAGATAATACAATCTATATATATAAAATAATAGCCGTTTTCGTTGTTCGGAGTTAACTCAAAAACTACTGCATAGATTTCAGTCAAATTTTCAGAGGTCATACCTTGCATATATGGTCCTATTATAGGCTACCACAAAACTCGCTAGGTGGCGCTGGGTTCGAGTTATTTATAAAAGTCGTATTTATGAACCGATTTCGTTGAAAATTAAACTGTGTACTACCTTCATTGTGAGAAATATTTACATATGCGAAAAATAGACCCGCCAGGTAGCGCTGGAGTCGAGTTATTTATAAAAAGCATATTTATTCACCGATTTCTTTTCAATTCAAAAAGTAGGGTTTGGTCTGCTTTGACCCTATATTCATCTTAGATGAATTTACCTTTCATATGGCTAAATGGAGGATTCGTGTACGTATGCGAGTAAAGACCACAACATTGAGTAAGCGCACATTTGCCTGACGCCCTCATACACCCTAAATGCGATCTTGCACCTATCTCCGATTGACGAAATTGCCAGGCAAATTGATAAGGTAAGATTCGACCACATCCGTAAAAACAGGAACCCGGTAGGTATATGGATGGCTTCATTTGAACGATATTTAAGAGATCACACGACTCATTTAGTCAATGTACGGGAAAACTTTTCATCCTGTGGGGGGGGTCGAGTATTCTTGACCCTCCTATAACTGAAAACGTTCATCTGTGCTCTTTAGTTTCCTTATAAGGACTTTTATTGGCTTACATGGTTTACGGACCAATGCTGAAGTTGCAAGATCATAGAAGAATATTACGCACGCTTGGCAGAGATCTAACAGGTACAAATAAGACCATCGGTAAAACTCATGACATCGAAAGGGATTAGTATTCCATGTGCTATCACAGCGCCNCAACTATAATTTATAGGTCCGCCAAAAACCCCGAAAAATGCAATGGGGCGGCCAATAAAAAAAGGTTAGTATTAAACAATGGTTACATAAACAATTGGGTATTATTATTGAAAGTCTCTTGAAGAGAACCAGAGTTTTCCGATCGAAAAATATTGATTTTCAAGATATGATTGGTATAGAAACCATTTCTACGAAAACTTTTATTTTTCACATATAAAAATACATGGAAAACTTTGAGCGACCCCTAAATATTTTTTTATTTCAAAATAAAAAATAGGGGTATACTTTTTTTGATATAGAACAATCCTAGGGGGTGAGAGCATTACAATTCCGACCCTACTGTTTTGGACCACCCTACTGGACACACAACATTGTAAGTTGATAAAAGCGTTATAAAATAGGTGAGACAAAAGTGTAGATAATACAATCTATATATATAAAATAATAGCCGTTTTCGTTGTTCGGAGTTAACTCAAAAACTACTGCATAGATTTCAGTCAAATTTTCAGAGGTCATACCTTGCATATATGGTCCTATTATAGGCTACCACAAAACTCGCTAGGTGGCGCTGGGTTCGAGTTATTTATAAAAGTCGTATTTATGAACCGATTTCGTTGAAAATTAAACTGTGTACTACCTTCATTGTGAGAAATATTTACATATGCGAAAAATAGACCCGCCAGGTAGCGCTGGAGTCGAGTTATTTATAAAAAGCATATTTATTCACCGATTTCTTTTCAATTCAAAAAGTAGGGTTTGGTCTGCTTTGACCCTATATTCATCTTAGATGAATTTACCTTTCATATGGCTAAATGGAGGATTCGTGTACGTATGCGAGTAAAGACCACAACATTGAGTAAGCGCACATTTGCCTGACGCCCTCATACACCCTAAATGCGATCTTGCACCTATCTCCGATTGACGAAATTGCCAGGCAAATTGATAAGGTAAGATTCGACCACATCCGTAAAAACAGGAACCCGGTAGGTATATGGATGGCTTCATTTGAACGATATTTAAGAGATCACACGACTCATTTAGTCAATGTACGGGAAAACTTTTCATCCTGTGGGGGGGGTCGAGTATTCTTGACCCTCCTATAACTGAAAACGTTCATCTGTGCTCTTTAGTTTCCTTATAAGGACTTTTATTGGCTTACATGGTTTACGGACCAATGCTGAAGTTGCAAGATCATAGAAGAATATTACGCACGCTTGGCAGAGATCTAACAGGTACAAATAAGACCATCGGTAAAACTCATGACATCGAAAGGGATTAGTATTCCATGTGCTATCACAGCGCCACTATTCTTGGCCTATGTGTGAGGAGGATTCTGTTCTTTATTCGTTTCAATTGAAATTAAACAATTTTACTTTACAGACCGATTTTGCTTTTAATCGCTATTTTTGTATTGGCCAACGCAAAATATCTTATTAGGCGCCGGGAAGCAAGCGGGTATTAGCTAGTTATCTATAAAAATAACATTTTTCTTCCTAAGGATTACCATTTCCGAGATATATCGATTCAATGTTGTAGTAAAAGGTGTGTACTCCTTACCAGGGTTGTTGCGAATATTCGCATTCGCATTCGCAACCGCGGAGCTTCCGCAGTAATTTTAACATTCGCATTCGCTTTCGCATTCGCAATAATCAATGCGGAGCTTTTGCGAATGCGAATATTGTGAAAGTGCATTGATAAAACGTATATCTGGCAAACAAAATGATAAATTATAGCCATATTTTTTGTCTGAGGAGATGCTACGTTAAAACTGTACCACTATGTCCCCTTTCTTGTGTAATTTAAAGTCAAAGAGTAAGAGCTTTCAATAGGTATTTCCGGAGGAAATTTTCAATGCCTAGCTATAAAGAGATTCGACAATTTGCGCGGTAAAAGATAAGAATCAATTCAAGGCGAATTTAGTACCTATTGAGGAGTGGGACTTGGCATGCAATATATCGTTAGTATAGTATGGAAAGGGCGTAACTCACATTGTAGCCGTAATTAACTAAAAATCCAAAATTCACTTTTTGATTGATTATGATGCATTTCATCGAATCATAAGTCCCCACATCGTTTTATGCAATAAACAAATTTTAGTTAGTTGTGGCCTTTTTGCATTTAAGCGAGAATGTGAATTACGCCCTTTCCATACTATATTAACGAAATGTTGAAAATTTGCGTTAATTTGCCTCAAAATATCTAAGTACATTGAGCGCATGGAATGAACAACAAAACGGATTTGATGGCTTTTCGTACCGACAGCGGTGAGTAATTAATTGTGACTGCTTGCAACTAGGAAAAGTCGAGCTCCGCTTATAAAAAAGACTAATTACAAGCTATTCATTGCAGGTGAACCATTTCAAGAAGTCACCCGGAAACTAAGCAGATCTGAGACATTCATAATCCAATAATTCAAATTATTGTAAAAAACGGGTTGCCTTTTTAACAAAATAAATAAAAAGATTTTAAACTAATTCGGCTGGCTGCCACGACTTTCAAAACAGAATTTTCTTCGAAATTTTCATTCCTAGAATATAAGAATTTATTTGCCATTTCCACCTATTTAGAACCTCGCTATAAGCACACATTTTTCAAACCAGTCACATAAGAAAGGATTAAATATGAATTACTAAAACTAAAATCGAAAAAGGCTAAAAACAGGTTCTCCAAATTCTGAAACCACCAAAAGAATGCGAATGAAGAATTCTTTGGGAAACAACGGTGTTTAAACAACGATCTTGCCATAATGAAGAATTCCTTGGAAAACAACGGGGTTTAAACAACGATCTTGCCATAATGCTAGTTTGTGAAGATGAAAGTCAGGAGGATACATCCGACATTTGCAGCCCCGATGCAATTCTCAAAAAGGAATTATTGCACCGCAATAAAAATCAAATAAATATAACTGAAAGTCCTCTCAACTGCTGCAGCGTTAATCGAAAAGAATTTACAATTTTGTCTAGTTTCAAGTTTTTCAAGTTTGTCGCCTCGAGCGAGTAGTTATTTTACTTTTGGTATCGATACTTTTGAACCGAGTACTGAGAAGGTATCGGAAGAAAGAACCTGTGTCGAAACCCGATTCAGTGACAATTTTATTCCCGGACTTTTATTTTTTAATCCAATTAATATTGTGAATAGTTAAAATTTGTTGGCAGTTTAGTTGCCAACGTAAAGAAAGACCCATTATCATCTAATCTAAGTCCACTTTCTGTGAAAAACTCATATTTGGCTATAGAAAGCAAGATAAATTAAAAACGCAATGTCTCCAAAAGGATTAGCTAATGTGCTTGTTTTCGTTCTTACCGTTTATATACAATTTAAGGCATATTTACTAAGTCGAAAAGAGGCACAGAAAATTTGATAAGCTCACAAAAAAATCGAAATATTTTAATTTGCAACGGAACCTTTTGCAAAATTCTTGAAGGAAATGTTTTGAAAGGTTGTTTTTCTCTACTGTAAAATTTCTACAAATGGACTTAGCAACTTTTCACTCTAAGTTAGCCATATGAATGCCTGCACTACATTATAACTTTGTCCGCCAAAAATTATCAAGATTATTAATTCTTTCAGAAATATACCATTGTTACTCGGCAAAAATATTGTTGACCGGTGTTATAATACAGATAACTTTTATTAATTAGTTAATTTGGATGAAATAAATTATAATTATTCTCTTTGTACAAAATAAATAATTATGTATAACAAATAAAATACATAGATAAAAAAGAAGCAAATTCTGTTAACAAAATTCTGTGGGGATTTAACAAAACAACTTATCGGACTATGCACTTTTTCTTGTTTTTTGGGAGGCCATCCTAGTAAAACATGTTTTAAAACTTAAAGTTTTTCTTAAAAAGATTAAAGAAGAAAATTATCGTCACATAAGTTATTTTGACAAAAATTCATAGATATGTGATAGCGTTTTTTAAAAACAATTCTTATACATGTACAAATATCGATATAAATAGGTATCGATACTTTCAGCCCGATACTTAGTAGGTATCGATACTTTCTTTCGATGCTACTGCCAAGTACAGGTATCGATACTTCCATGGTATCGTTTTATCCCTACCCTTTAATAAACAGGCAGTAACCCAAAGATGCAACAACATTGCTTTTATTAAATACAATGACCCAATTTTTAAATTGAAGTACTAAATAAAAAAACATAATCCTAAAAATTACTAACTTTTCCATTTTTTATTTACCTAAATCACCTTGTTTACTCACCTAAATCATTTCTTAAAAATATTTCACATCCGCATTCGCATCCGCGGATGTCTAAAATTCCACATTCGCAACATCCCTACTCCATACTATGCAAATCATAATTGTGTATAGAAACTTTTTGTATGTATCTCTACTTAAGTGCTCATAACTTATACGTTTATTATTCAATTTAGATGGGCAGGACCTTATTGTATTAATGAAGAATCATGTTTTGACGTGCAAGAATCCAAGCGTTAACAGGTTCTTTCATGTTGAGATTTTTACCGAAAGTAACTTTTTTTATTATTTTTATATTTTAATTATGCAAAATTGTCGATAAATCAATGATTAGCTCCTAAACTACTAATCCGTTTGGAAAATATAGTTTATGCAGAAGCTAGTCAATTTAATGTGATTCACTACTGTAGAAAGAAATTTGAGATCCGCCTGCTATATAAAAGGAAATATACAATTAAGAGAGTGCACTTTTTCACATCTCTAAAATTTTAGCTATATCTCAAAAACTTGTAGTTTCTTATATTTTGACTACATATTCAGATTCAGCGGAAAATACCCCAAGTAACCCCAATTTCTCTCCATGAGTATGCGATTCATTTCATATATCTCCGTACCAGCTTCATGAACTTTTCCAGAGATATGTGGTATAAAAAATTCGGTTTATATGGAAGAAGCCACGCCCTTTTTCCAATAGCTCATTTCATATATCCCCAAGAATACTTCCAGAGATATGCAGTTTGAGAAACTCGGTTTATATGGGAGGTGCCACGTCCCTTTTATATTTCTAAATATTTTTCAGCCTATAACCATCATTGGGAGGCTGACTTTTCCGACGGTGGTTCCAAAGACCCCTTCCTTGCCCAATCTGGCATTGAAGTCACCAAGCATGATTTTGATATCGTGGCGGAAGCAGCGTCCGTACGTGCGCTCCAAGCGCTCGTAGAAGATATCCTTGGATACCTCATCCTTCTCTTCCGTCTGCCGTAACCCAAGGCTCCACTCGGATTGGTTACCGCATCTCGCACATGGGTTGCTCACGTTGCCCAGGGTGCGCGAACTAGGACGCAAGAATCGGGATTGAGTATAGCCGTGCAACTGTAACTATATACCCAGCACAACGACTATACCCCATTGCACTCCAAATTCAAAAGTAATTATAAATAACTAGCAGATCCGGCGACCTTCGTCCCGCCCAAAATGAATTTTTTAATGAAACATTTGGTTTTGTGGTCGACAGAACGCATATCCTCCATTGACGTCTAAAATAACCTGACGAAAGCGTTCTACCGGCAAGAAGTCCTTGCGGCTCGATAGTGAATCGTCCTTGGATCTGTATAGTATAGTTGGTGGCAACTTCCACCACATTGGTCCACATTCTGTTTAGTCACCGTAAACCGAGGACCGCAATGGTTCTGTTTCGACGATTTTTAGCAATAACTCGGCTCCAGCGCCACTAAAAAACATGCCAAATTTAAAAAATACGCATATGAAAGAGCACCAACCCAACTCGTTTTAAATTTGAGATGTACGTTATGGTTGTGAAGTGCACAGATGCTTTTTCGTAACTAAGAAGAAAAAAAATTTAATTTTATGTTCCGTCTGATGGTAATTGAACCCGGACCCTCTTGGGCGCAGCCAATCGTATCAAGCGTCTTTGCACACTCAGCTACAGACATACATGTAAATGTGTTTTCACATGTTGAGTTTGAATCAACATCACAGCGCACGATTAGTGCATTATGTCATACCATGTATGTGTGTATGTGTTGTCACCGCTGTGTATGCTTTGTATACATATACTTTCTTACTTACATATGAATAAAATTATAGTTTAAAAAACTAAAACCTCCCTATTATAATTGCCATTCGTACTGTCATCAGGTATGTAACTTGAGAATAGAAATCGCTGCATCTTTTAGGCGCATCAATATTACATAGTTACACCCCGAGCTACTAAAAGGAAGGTAATAAAAAGCATCCGACACGTGCAAGACGCCATCCGTGCAGTGAAAAATGCTTCATTTTAATAGGGCGTGTTTGAATTGAATATTTCCATTACACGTAGTGTATGTATGATGGAAAAATCCATTTCGTTAACACTTCACTTGATTTAAAATACGAACATTTTTAAACGGTAATCAAATAAAACTTTTTTATTCTTACAACGCGCTTTTTTCTCAGTGCACTCTTCAGCATTTTTTCACATACAAAAAAAGTATGACGCATTCGTATGGGAGGTGCCACGTCCCCTTTTCCAATAGCCCCAACTTTTCTTCATGATCGGTCGCGTTTTATACATATATCTTGCACATACCAAGTTCCAGTACTCTTCCAGAGATATGCAGTATGAAATATTCGGTGTATGGGAAGTGCCATGCCTCCTTTTCCGATAACCACAATTTATCTCCATGAGTATGCGATTGCTTTCATATATCTCCATACCAAGTTCGAGATCTATCCCATGAACATTTTCCGGGATATGCAGTATGAAAAATTCGGTTTCTTTGGGAGGTGCCACGCCCCCTGCACCTAGCGGTATGAAATATGCTTTACATCCGATTCCCATACCTACCATATATAACACAAAACTTTCATAAAGATCGGTCGAGCCGTGTAGGAAGAGTTCGATTTTTATATATTAGATAAGCATGATGGGAGAACATAGAAAAAATTTCGATGAAAAAAAAAGATTTTTTCTCGGGTTCACAACTATCCTATCTTTTAAGTTGGAACCAACAATACACACCCACAAAATTTCATTGAAATCGGTTAAGCGGTTTTGGAGATTAGCGTAAACGAACACAGTGACACGGGATTTTTATATATTAAGATACTCTACTATAAGCACTTACCATAGATACGTTTGCGTACCAAATTTCAATTTCATTTGACTTATGGTTTTGAAATTATAGCTGATAAAATTTTCCATGCCTATGGGATGTGCCACGGCCCCTTTTATAAACCCATTTATATATAAGCACCTTCTTCTTCTTCTTCTTCTTCTTTTTTGGCGCTGTAACCGCCTAAGCGATTTTGGCCGAGTTCAGCAAAGCACGCCAGTCGTTTCTCTTCTGTGCCAACTGACGCCAATTGGAAACACCAAGTGAAGCCAAGTCCTTCTCCACCTGATCTTTCCATCGCAGTGGGAGCCTCCCTCTCCCTCTGCTACCACCAGCGGGTTCCGAGTTGAATACTTCCAGAGCTGGAACCTCGGTGTCCATTCGAACGACATAGCCAAGCCAGCGGAGCCGCTGTATTTTAATTCGCTGCATGATGTCCATGTCGTTGTAAAGCTCATACAGCTCATCGTTCGATCGTCTGCAGTACTCACCGTCGCCAATGCGTAACGGCCTGTATATCTTCCGCAAAATCTTTCTCTCGAATACTTCAAGAGCCGCCTCATCGGATGTTGTCATTGTCCA
>NW_016157298.1:358012-387440 GCF_001687245.7 Rhagoletis zephyria
GCTGCGTACGAAATTTCAAGTTCAAGCGACTTATAGTTCCGGAGTTATAGCTGATAAAACATTCCAGGTCCATGGGACGTGCCGCTCCCCCTTTTACAAACTCACTTATATATAGCCTACTATAAGCACCTGCTGCAGATACGTCTGCGTACCAAATTTCAATTTCACGTGACATATGATTCCGAATTTTCCACGCCTATGGGATGTGCCACACCTCCTTTTGCAAACTCTGTTATATATGCCTTACTTAAAGCGCCTACCGTAGATATGCCTGCATACCGAATTTCAAATTCTTGGGACTTGTGGTTCCCAAGTTATAGTTGATAAAAGGGTCCACGCCTATGGGATGTGCCACGCCCCTTTTTACAAACTCATGTATATATGGCCTACTGTAAGCACCTACCGCAGATATGTCTGCATACCTAACTTCAATTCATGTGACTGATGGTTGTGAAATTATAGCTGATAAAAATTTCCACGCCTATGGGATGGGCCACGCCCCCTTTTACAAAGCCCTTTATATATACCTTACTGTAAGCACCTACCATAGTTATGTCTGCATACCAAATTTAAAGTTCATGTGGCTTATAGCTCCGGAATTATAGCTGATAAAACAATCCTATGGGTTGTGCCACGCCCACTTTTTCAAACTCATTTATATATACCCTACTATAAGCACCTACCATATGTATGTATGACTGAATAACACATTTCTAGTTCATATGACTTATAGTTTCGGATTTATATCTGATAAAATATTCCACGCTTATGGGATGTGCCACGCCTCCTTTTGCAAACTCATTTATATATACCTTACTGTAAGCACCTACCATAATTATGTCTGTATACCAAATTTAAAGTTCATGTGGCTTATGGTCCGGAGTTATAGCTGATAAAATATTCCTATGGGATGTGCCACGCCCACTTTTACAAACTCGTTTATATATACCCTAATATAAGCACCTACCATATGTGTGACTGAATAACAAATTTCAAGTTCATATGACTTATAGTTTCGAATTTACAGCTGATAAAATATTCCACGCCTATTGGATGTGCCACGCCCACTTCTACAAACTCATTTATTTATACCATACTATAAGCAACTACCATATATATGACTGTATACCAAATCTCAAGTTCATGTGACTTATGGTTCCGAAGTTATGATTGGTAACAAATTTCACGCCTATAGGATGTGCCACGCCTACTTTTACAAAGTCATTTATATATACTCTACTGTAAGCACCTACCATATATATGACTGCATACCAAATTTCAAGTTCATGTGACTTATAGTTTCGAAGTTATGGCTGATTAAAGGTTTCAAGGCGCCACGCCCCCTTGTCGATTCCCAATTTTTTTTACACTATTATAGGCCCAGGTGTCATGGCAATACTCTGTCAAAAGTTTGTTCGATTCTGTCCGTCCGTTTAGGCTGCAACCTGGCACATACGTACATACATACATACTTCCACAAATATATAGTAGATATATCCTTCTCTTTGCGTAAAATAATTTTTTGGGATGTCTCGACCACAGGGCCACCTATCACGTAAGTTTCAAGTCCAAATATTTCTTTTCAATTGGCTAAATTGTTTTCTAGATATGAGGCAAATTAGAAAGTAAATGTAATTTTTAGGAATATTCTGACCCCAGCGCCGCCTAGCGCGCAAATTTTTTGTAGAAATATTTCTTTTCAAGGTAGTGATATATGTTCCAAATATAAACCAAATCGGTCCAGCCGTTTAGTAGTTTAGTGACATTCAATGTACAGAAAACTGTATGAAATTGTGAAATCGTGACTTCTCAGCATTCGATACTCGATACTATTCACATCACTAATATGGTATACTTTCATGTATTAATGAGGCAGGCCCTTGCTTAGCAGTAGAGTTGTAGGTAAAATTATGAAAATATTGTTTAGGAAGTGGTGATTTTGAGATGGATTGGCAGTGCGTCTCTTGGTGACATATGGTCTTAGGATATTGCTCTTTAATGAGTATTTCGAGATCAGAGTAGTTATTCCGATAGCCGTGGATACTCCACTGAAGAATACTCAATATCAGTCTAACTAAGAGTAAAAAAGCTTATAATAAAGCTCACTTACCAGCAATACACTAACAGCCGCACTCAGAGTCGTTTAATGATTACTTAAGGTGTCCCTCAGTAACGATTTAAAAAAATTCCCTCTCAGTCAGTTAATGATTCATTAAAAGCATTTAAGGAACATTAAAGTTAAGTAAACAAAAACCTTTACTTAACTTTTTAACGAATGATTTTGAAATTTTTTGTTTGCTTTTAATAAATTTCAATCTCGATAACGTTGCTGTATCGGCGGCAATGGCCCAGTGAGCAGAGCACTTTCGTGCCATTCAAGAGATCCGAGTTCAATCCTCGGCAACGAGTGTTTTTTTAACAATTTCTTTTTAAGTGTTATTGCTTAAAAAATTCACATTTTTAATTTAATTTAACGTTTGAAAACTTTTTTGACTCATCTTTTTTCTTTCACTTTCAGTTTCTCAAATTTTTAGTTTTTTCTGTTAAAAAAAATATTTCTTTCATTTCGTTTAGTTTTTAGAAAACTTTTGCTAAACGATAAATAAAATAACACTATTAGCACATCTTGCAATAAGTTATTCGAAATACAGAAAAGGGCTTTCAAGATAGTTGCCGAAATGTAAAGACTTTTGTTTCTCGATAGACTGAGGTAAGATGAAAGACAGATGCCAGAATTGGCCTGTTATTGGTTTTGTTTGTCTTTAAGCAAACAATTTAATTAAATTTATAAAAATTTGTTTCCCTTTTAAAGCAATAAAATCTATAAATCAAAAGAAAATTAGATCAAAAAAGCTAAAAAAATTAATAAAGATAGTTTATTATAAATAAAAAGGAAAACGATTATTTTCCTGCCCTAGGACTCGAACTCGGATTTCTCGAATGGCACGCAGTGCTCTGCTCGCTCAGCCATTGCGTCTGTTGAGCCAGTGCGCGCAAAATGATATAAATACTTATTTTCATATTTTATTTCAAACTGAACGAAAAAGTGAGTGATGCCACAAAAATGAAGGGCCGCAACTGGGTCCTTACTTAAATTTTTTATTTCATAATTTTTAACTCTGAGAGGAAACATTAATTAACAGATTTAACGATCATTAGTTAAGTGCCCATTAGAGCTAATTTAAGGAACATTTCTGAGTGCGGCTGTAAGTGTATTGAAAGAAGTGGGATTTAAGCGTTATAGATGAAATACAATGCCGGCGAACGGCGAACTCACCACAGTGAAATTCGCGCTGACAAAATTAGAACACCCGCAAGCACATGAAATTGAACACAGCCAAAGGGAAATGCTAAGTTCGCTCGGCGGCGTTTCAAGGCGATAGATTTATTTCTATCGCCCTGCTGAGCGTGCCAAAGGTGGCCGTATTTCTTTTTTGCTTTCAAAGTCTTAGAAGAAAATAACATAAACACGAATTATGTTTGTTGGTTAAAAAATATAGTTGTGGATTCGTTAAATCTGGCTTGAAATAAAATAATGTATTTGTTTTTATTATTTTATGGCCTTATAACAATTATATTCAACAATTTTTATTGATCTTGGGGCCGTTTTTAAAGAAAAACTTATTGTGGAAAGGCAAAAAAAGAAGACAAAAAATATTTTCATTAATTTGAGAAAAATCCTACAGATTGATTTATGCAAAAAAATCTACCAAATTATTTTTCCATTGCATAATACTTTAGCAAATATAAATATGCGGATTTTTGAAATATTAAAAAGTTAAGGCACAGATATATTTAAAGCAAAATTTATGATGTACCTTTTTAAAAATTCATTGATTAATTTTTATATTTCGTATAAGAATTGAGTTAAAATTTTAGAGTTATGTGAAAATTGCAAACAAATGTTCTGCCTAAAAATATGGTAGATTTTAAGCCATGAGTGGTAGATAAAAAGAATTAGAGTGGAAGCGAAAACAGCTGATACCATTTCGTCGCCTTTCTAATTTGGGTGACCATATTTAGAAAAAAACTACACCATATTTAGAAATGAGGAAATAATAACAAATATAAATGTAAAACCAAGAGAGATTATTATAAATTATTTTATTCAATAATTTTTATTGAGCTTGAGGCCGTTTTTCATGAAAAACTTATTGTGTAAAAGCAACAATGATTTGAAATAATGGTAGAAGTGATAGCTATTTCGGAAATCACCACATTTCCTCATCAGACTTCATTCAGTAGGATTCGAACCGACGATCCCACTGACTCAGCCAGTTGCCTACGCACTGTGCTAAGTTCGCCTTGTGAATTCTTGTTGCTTTTTCCACTATTTCATTTGTCAAGCCAACTACAATCAAGCGGAGCTATTCCGCTGCAATTCACACTTGATCATGTGGTTGTTGGTCAATTTTGAATGAAGTGGGAGGTTGGCGTGGTTATTAAGTTTAGTTAAGATATCTTAATTTTTACTCCAGTTATCGTGTGCGCAGACAGTCATCGCTTAATCGATTTATTTTTTCCTTCTGAGCATTTATACATACAAAAATAAGAAAAGCGTAAGAACTTGATTTTGGCGAACAAATATTGTTATGTATTACAAAAAAAAGTAAAATAAATTGGTTTTTTACAGAAATTCAATGAAGAGAATTCACTTACGTTCGAAAAACTAAGCGAAATCGAAGAATACGTTGAAATTTTCGCCAATAAATCACAATATATCGGAACAAATAGTCTTTTTTTGTTGAATTAATAATAACCGATTGGCGCTGTGATATGTGATGTTAGTGTTTAGCCGAGCTTCTCCGACGATTTGTGGCGCCCGCCTTCGCCACATAAAGGGGAGGGACCTACAGTTTTACGCCCATTCCGAACGGCGATTGTATTTTTATGAGAAACTGTTTTTCATGCCAGAAATACACTTGGGGGCTTGCCATTGCCGAGGGGCGACCGCTATTATAAAAACGTTTTTGTTTCTTATTTGTTGACGTTGGGTTGAACAGGGCTTGAGCCCAGACCCTTCGGAATGGTAGCGCGCACTGTTAAGCAATTCACCACAGCGGCCGCTATTTTTGCTGGATTATCTTCTAGTAATTTTATTCTTAAAGAAACAATAGGTATTGAACTGATTTACATTGAAAACAAATGATTGAATTACCCACATTGAAAAAATTAAGAAGAATGTGAAAAGTACAGTCAGTCAATAAAGTTTAGGTACAGCATTTTTTTACAATACGAGCAACTATTTTTTAAATATTTTATTTTTCGCTCATTTTTTATGGTTAATTCTACAACAAAAACTTTTTGCATAAGGTTTGGAACTCTGATTTTTGGGGTTTTTGTTGTAGAATTAACAATATTTATATAAAAATTTAGCGAAAAATAAAATACTTAAAAAATAGTTGCCGGTATTGTATAAAATTCACTGTACCTAAACTTTTGACTGAGTGTATGTGTGTATCAGTAAAAAATTTATATCATAGTTAAACAAATATTCCATATTTGTGCATAAATATCTTGCTTTAAGTATAATTTTTATAAAACAACTAGCAGACCCGTCGAACTTCGTCCCGCCCAAAATAAATTTTTTGTATTCAAACATTTTTCTCCAACATTTTCACCAAGAGTTCACGTTCATAATTTTTAGTGACGCATTTGTCTTCTAATATTACGGTTTGGTGGTTGTCAGAAGGCATATTTGCCGTCTTAAATAACTTAGCAAAACTGTACATGCATAAAAAGATACGTAATAGTTTCAGTGCGTTTGAAAGGCGCCACGTCCCCTTTTCAAATTTTCTCTAAGAGCATGGGATTGATTTCATATATCTCTATACCATTTTCGAGTAATCTACCATGGGAGGTGCCACGTCCCCTTTTCCAATAGCCCCAACTTTTCTTCATGACCAGTCGCGTTTTATACATATATCTTGCACATACCAAGTTCCAGTACTCTTCCATGAACACATCCAGAGATATGCAGAATGAAAAATTCGATGTGTATGGGAAGTGCCACGCCTCCTTTTCCGATAACCACAATTTATCTCCATGAGTATGCGATTGCTTTCATATATCCCTATACCAAGTTCGGGACCTCTTCCATGAACATTTTCCGGGATATGCAGTATGAAAAATTCGGTTTGTTTGGGAGGTGCCACGCCCCCTGCACCTAGCGGTATGAAATATGCTTTACATCCGATTTCCATACCTACCATATATAACACAAAAATTTCATAAAGATCGGTCGAGCCGTGTAGGAAGAGTTCGATTTTTATATATTAGATAAGCACGAAGCGAGAACATAGAAAAAATTTCGATGAAAAAAAAAACAAAAATTTCATTGTAATCGGTTAAGCGGTTTCGAAGATTAGCGTAAACGAACACAGTGACACGGGATTTTTATATATTAAGATACTCTACTATAAGCACCTACCATAGATACGTTTTCGTATCAAATTTCAATTTAATTTGACTTATGGTTTTGAAATTATAGCTGATAAAGTTTTCCACGCCTATGGGATGTGCCACGCCTCCTTTTACAACCCCATTTATATATAAGCACCTACCATTGATATATCTGCATACCAAATTTCAAAATCGTGGGACTTATAGTACCGACGTTACAGCTGATATAAGATTCCATGCCTATTGGATGTGCCACGCCCCCTTTTCCAAACTCATTTATATATACGCCAATATAAGTACCTACCATTAAAATGGTTGCGTACGAAATTTCAAGTTCAAGCGACTTATAGTTCCGGAGTTATAGCTGATAAAACATTCCAGGTCCATGGGACGTGCCTACTATAAGCACCTGCTACAGATACGTCTGCGTACCAAATTTCAATTTCACGTGACATATGATTCCGAACTTTCCACGCCTATGGGATGTGCCACGCCTCCTTTTGCAAACTCAGTTATATATGCCTTACCTAAAGCGCCTACCGTAGATATGCCTGCATACCAAATTTCAAGTTCTTGGGACTTGTGGTTCCCAAGTTATAGTTGATAAAAGGGTCCACGCCTATGGGGTGCGCCACGCCCCTTTTTACAAACTCATATATATATAGCCTACTGTAAGCACCTACCGCAGATATGTCTGCATACCTAACTTCAATTCATGTGACTGATGGTTATGAAGTTACAGCTGATAAAAATTTCCACGCCTATGGGATGTGCCACGCCTCCTTTTGCAAACTCAGTTATATATGCCTTCCCTAAAGCGCCTACCGTAGATATGCCTGCATACCAAATTTCAAGTTCGTGGGACTTGTGGTTCCCAAGTTATAGTTGATAAAAGGGTCCACGCCTATGGGGTGCGCCACGCCCCTTTTTACAAACTCATATATATATAGCCTACTGTAAGCACCTACCGCAGATATGTCTGCATACCTAACTTCAATTCATGTGACTGATGGTTATGAAGTTACAGCTGATAAAAATTTCCACGCCTATGGGATGTGCCACGCCCCCTTTTACAAAGCCCTTTATATATACCTTACTGTAAGCACCTACCATAGTTATGTCTGCATACCAAATTTCAAGTTCATGTGACTTATAGCTCCGGAGTTATAGCTGATATAATCCCATGGGATGTGCCACGCCCACTTTTTCAAACCCATTTATTTATACCCTACTATCAGCACCTACCATATGTATGTATGACTGAATAACAAATTTCAAGTTGATATGACTTATAGTTTCGGATTTATAGCTGATAAAATATTCCATGCCTATGGCATGTGCCACGCCTCCTTTTGCAAACTCATTTATATATACCTTACTGTAAGCACCTACCATAGTTATGTCTGTATACCAAATTTAAAGTTCATGTGGCTTATAGTCCGGAGTTATAGCCGATAAAATATTCCTATGGGATGTGCCACGCCCGCTTTTACAAACTCATTTATATATACCCTAATATAAGCACCTACCATATATGTGACTGTATACCAAATTTCAAGTTCATGTGACTTATAGTTCCGAAGTTATGATTGGTAACAAATTTCACGCCTATAGGATGTGCCACGCCTACTTTTACAAAGTCATTTATATATACTCTACTGTAAGCACATACTATATATATGACTGCGTACCAAATTTCAAGTTCATGTCACTTATAGTTCAGAAGTTATGGCTGATTAAAAGTTTCCCCCCTATGGGAGGTGCCACGGCCTCTTGTCGATTCCCATTTTTTTTTACCCTATTATAGGCCCAGGTGTCATGGCAATACTCTGTCAAAAGTTTGTTCGATTCTGACCGTCCGTTTAGGCTGCAACCGGGCACATACGTACATACATACATACTTCCACAAATATATAGTAGATATATCCTTCTCTTTGCGTAAAATAATTTTTTGGGAGGTCTCGGCCACAGGGCCACCTATCGTGTAAGTTTCAAGTCCAAGTATTTCTTTTCAATTGGCTAAATTGTTTTCTAAATATGAGCCAAATTAGCAAGTAAATGTAATTTTTAGGAAAATTCTGGCCCCAGTGCCGCCTAGCGAGCAAATTTTTTATAGAAATATTTATTTTCAAGGTAGTGATATATGTTCCAAATATGAACCAAATCGGTCCAGCCGTTAGTAGTTTAGTGACATTCAATGTACAGAAACCGTATGAAATTGTGAAATCGTGACTTCTCAGCATTCTTCATTTTTCGGCAACAACAACAAAAAGTTTAAATTTTTTTTTAATCGAGAAACCTTCCACATAGAAGGTCCAAAATAGTACTTTTTAAAGAATTGAAATCGGTTCATCCGTTTGATCAGGCATCGCGGTCATACGAAAAACATTTCATGTTTATATATATAGAAGACTAGCAGAGCACCCGACGTTGTTCGGGGTAAACAAATCAAAATATAAAACAGTAGTACAAATATTCGATTCAGAATAAATTAAAGGAGACAAACTATACATTCCATTTATCTGCCTATTCGCTTAGCTGTTTTACAATAGCGCCACTTTTCCGGTAGAATGCTTATTTCGGAAGGAGATTTATTCATTATGAATGAACATTTTTCGTTTAACAGCATCGCGGGATAAAAAACAAACGATTTTATCTTTCCGTTCCGAAATGGTCTAAAGACTGTAAGACACAGTTTTAAATATCCGAGTGATATAATTGATGAATACATATGTATCCCCCTTTTACAAACTCATTTATATATAATTTACTCTAAATAACTCCCATAAATATATCTGCATACCAAATTTCAAGTTGATGTGAATTATGGTTCCCAATTTATGACTGATTAAAAATTCCACGCCTATGCTCCACGTTGCCTTTTACAAATCCATGTGTACAAACTTTAATATAAGCACCTACCATGGATATGTATTCATACCAAATTTCATCATATTTCATGCCTACGGAATGTGCCACGCCCTTTTCAAAAATTCATTTATATATACCTCACTATAAGCACCTACCGTAGGTACGTCTGCATAATAAATTTCAATTTCATCTGACATATGGCGCCGAAGTTACAGCTGATAAAAATTTCCACGACTATGGGATGTGCCACGCCGCCTTTTATAAAACCATTTATATATACCTTACTCCTTACCCCTCCTGTAGATATGTCTGCACCCCAAATTTCAAGTTGATGTGACCTATGGTTCCGAAGTTATAGTTGGTAAAATACTCCACGCCTATGGCACGTGCCGCGCCCCTTTTTATAAACTCATTTATATATATATTCCTTACTATAAGCGCCTACCATAGATATGCCCACATACCAAATTTCAAGTTCTTGGTACTTATGTTTCCGAATTCGTAGCTGATAAAAAGGTCCGCGCCTGTGGGTTGTGCCACGCCCCCTTTTACAAACTCATGTATTATAGCCTACTATAAGCACCTACCGTAGAGATGTCTGCATACCAAATTTCAATTTCATCTGACTTATGGTTTTGAAGTTATATCTGATAAAATTTCTCCGAATATGGGATGAGCCTCTTTTACGAGCCCCCTTTTACGAACTCATGTATACATGTATATAAGCACCTACCGTAGATATGTCTGCATACAAAATTTCAATTTCATGTGCCTTATGGTTTTGAAGTTATATCTGATAAAATTTCTCCGAATATGGGATGAGCCTCTTTTACGAGCCCCCTTTTACGAACTCATGTATACATGTATATAAGCACCTACCGTAGATATGTCTGCATACAAAATTTCAATTTCATGTGCCTTATGGTTTTGAAGTTATATCTGATAAAATTTCTCCGAATATGGGATGAG
Source organism: Rhagoletis zephyria (assembly GCF_001687245.7). NCBI lineage: Eukaryota > Metazoa > Arthropoda > Insecta > Diptera > Tephritidae > Rhagoletis > Rhagoletis zephyria. The sequence continues at coordinate 368,255 of NW_016157298.1, forward strand.
CCTCTTTTACGAGCCCCCTTTTACGAACTCATGTATACATGTATATAAGCACCTACCGTAGATATGTCTGCATACAAAATTTCAATTTCATGTGCCTTATGGTTTTGAAGTTATATCTGATAAAATTTCTCCGAATATGGGATGAGCCTCTTTTACGAGCCCCCTTTTACGAACTCATGTATACATGTATATAAGCACCTACCGTAGATATGTCTGCATACAAAATTTCAATTTCATGTGCCTTATGGTTTTGAAGTTATAGCTGATAAAAATTTCGACCCCTATGGGATGAGCGACGCCCCCTTTTGCAAACTCATTTATATACACCTTACCATAAGCATCTGCCATAGGTACGTCTGCGTACCAAATTTCAATTAAATGTGACTTATGGCTTTGAATTTATAGCTGATAAAATTTCCATGAATATGGGATGTCCCACGTCCCTTTTTATAAACTCATGTATATATAGCCTACTATAAGCACCTACAATAGATATGTCTGCATACCAAATTTCAATTTCATGTGACTTAAGGTTTTGAAGTTATAGCTGAGAAAATTTTTCGGCCTATGGGATGTGCCACGCCCCCTTTTACAAAGCCATTTATATATACCTTACTATAAGCACCTACAATAGATATGTCTGCATACCAAATTTCAATTTCATGTGACTTAAGGTTTTGAAGTTATAGCTGAGAAAATTTTTCGGCCTATGGGATGTGCCACGCCCCCTTTTACAAAGCCATTTATATATACCTTACTACAAGCACCTACTATAGATACGCCTGCGCACCAAATTTCAAGTTCAGGTGACTTATGGTTCCGAAGTTATAGCTGATAAAAAATTTCACACCTATGGGAGGTGCCACGCCCCCTTGTCCCAATTTTTTTCTTCCTATTATAAGCCCAGGTGTGATAGAAATACTCTGCCAAAATTTCATTCGATTCTGTCCATCCGTTGAGGCTGCAACCTGGCACATACATACATTCATATGTACATACGTACAAACTTCTACAAATATATAGTAGATATCTATCATTATCCCAGTATATAATAATTTTAGGAATATATCGCCCACAGTGCCACCTATCGTGTACATTTTTAGTTTCAATATTTATTTTCAATAGGCTGAATTGTATTCTAAATATGAGCCAGATCGGCAAGAAGATGCAGTTTTTAGGAATATTCCGACCCTAGCGCCACCTGGCGAGTGCATTTTTGGTCAGAATATTTCTTTTCTAGGTGCTGACTCATGTTCCAAATATGAACCAAATCGGACTAGCCGTTTAGTAGTTTAGTGACATTCAATATACGGAAAACTCTATGAAATTGTGAAATCGTGACGTCTCAGCATTCTGCATTCTTCGGCAACAACAAAAAAAGTTTTAAATTTTTTTAGATCGAAAAACCTTCCACACAGTAATTCCAAGAAAGTTCTTTTTACAGAATTGAAATCGGCTCAGCCGTTTGGTCAGGCATCGCGGTCATACGAAAAACATTTCATTTTTATATATATAGATATAGATTGAACAAATAAAAAGAAACTAAAAAATTTTTTTTTTTTTTTATTTGAATCAAAATGATAAAGTTTGCCAAATTTATACTCGGGCCGCGCCAACTATATTTTCGTTTGTACTAAGCGCTAGATCGGCGAAATTGACGTACACGTCCACTTCCAGCGGCTAGAAAGCCGACACATAAAACCAACTCAACAACAGCGGTCAAAACCTCAGCAAAAATGCCGAAACACGTCCCATTCCAGTACCACATACATACATACGGCTACCTATAATTGTTGCCAACTCATGACATTTCGCCCATAATTTGGGGCTTTCGTGCTATAAAAGAGGGCGTGGGATTTTGCGTCTCATTATGGGATTTCTAGCTAAATATGATTTCTTGGTTTATTTGTTTTTTTTTTGCTTTTCAATCATTGTTTCATCTCTGTATTCAATCACGTATATCTATACCAGGGTTGTTGCGAATATTCGCATTCGCATTCGCAACCGCAGATCTTCCGCATTAATTTCAACATTCGCATTCGCTTTCGCTATAATCAATGCGGANTTTCTTTATCTAGATTTGTATTTTGGAACAGGGTTGTTACGAATATTCGCATTCGCATTCGCATTCGCTTTCGCAATAATCAATGCGGAGCTTTTGCGAATGCGAATGTTGTGCTAGTGCACCGATAAAACGCATATATGGCAAACAAAATGACAAATTGTAGCCAATATTTTGTCTGTGTTCGTGGGAGTATTTGTGTAACAAAACTGGTCAAATGTCATATCTATCAACTTTGTCTTTAAACATATTAGGGGTATTCTCCAAATCTTGCAAAGCCATTGCACGTAGCACGGATTGCATGGATTGCATAACTTGCAAACACACAACAACAAAATACATGAGAAACAACATTTCCTATCGCTGCAAAATATGCAACGTCGAAACCCATGTATATATTTTGCAAAATAGCATAGCAAAATAAATGCGACCCTGTGCTAGTTGTTTTGTTGTTGGAATTGCTGCATATTTCTCTCATTCCTCTCATCTCGCTCACTTCATTTTTTTTTGCTGTTTCTTGTTATTGTAGTTGATACATAATTTCGCTCCTTGCTACCCATGCATGCTACCACTTTGCAATAGGGTGCTCTCATACTCTTCGAAATTTGGAATAGTATTTTTGCATTTCGTGCAATCCGTGCATCGTGCAAGACTTCGAGAATACCCCTATTATTTCTTAAGCTATGTAACCGAGCTATCAATGGGCAGCCATACAAGTTCCAACTTCTACTTGACCTTTGATGTACGTCAAAGAGAACATACTGTTTTTAACAATGTTTTTTTTCTGTGCTTTAAACACCTGCATTGCTTTCTTTCTTTATTATGATTTTTTTTGGACCAATCTTAAAAAATCTAATAGACACAAATGAAGAAAGTGTGCACTGCAATTCTTAACCAAATTTTCGTGATTTGCTTTTGATGTTACATATTAAAGCACTGCAAATATACCAGCAGAAATACTCTTCACATGTGTACATGAGTAAATGGAACATATATTTTAGAGTACTTAAAAAGATAGGAACAAAAAAAGAGAACATCATAAATTTGAGGAACTGAGCAATGTTACTCAAGAGAGCTCTGCTACATAAAACACTGTTCCGCTTTTCCATAGTATTGGAGTATGTTGATTGCATTCAGTAGTATTTGAAAACTTCATAGGAAGTATAAGAATACTTATGAAGTTTTATCTTTTAAATGCTAGCATTTAACATAATGTTAAGAAAAGACATACATTTTCTTTTTATTCCAATATATACTTAAAATATTGTTTTACATTTCTGGCCGGACGCTTCAGTGTTTGCAATAAAATTCGAACCTTTCATACATATACATGGTTTATGTACATATGTACATATTTTGTAAANATAATACTGTTTCGGTTTTGATATGTGTATTCGTCGCTATAAAAAATTACTGTAATTTGCTCCCCGGAACTATTATTTGGTACTACATTTTTTTTATCAAATCTACCCACACGCTGGAAAACTCTTCTGCATTTAATCTTCCTTCTGTTTCGTTCCACAAGCAACAATAATTTCCTTGAGATATAAAAAATTAAAGCTTATTCGCTGGCTATTACATTGGCTTAAACGCATAAAGTAGTACTCTAAGATAGAACAATAATCGAGCGACAGAAGCACAATATGTTGGATTTAGCAATTGAATTTGAACTGGTTGTACTTAGCAGCTTTACTCATCAAACAATTTTTGACAATTATATTTTTATATTGACGTATTTTTTTTGCTTGCCAACTGCGGAATCGCCTATTCCTTCGAGCTGCATCAAAAGGTCAATTTTGCCAAAAAACGGATTTAGCAGGTTTACACTCTAAGCCGACGATAAGAGTCAGCTCTAACATTAACATTATGTAGCATTAAACGAAAACTTCCAAATATACTCAAAAAATACTTGTGAAGGAACATGTTTTTTGTGGAAGTTTAACAACATGGTACTGCTGATTTATGTTCCTCTTTTTTTCGGAACATAATTTGTTTGTGTACTTTTTTTATGTATACAGCGCTCAATATCTTCACTACTCTTCCTTCCATGCCCNCCGCCGCCATAATCATCGTCCTTGTTAGAGTATGAGTAGTATACATATTTGAAAAAAACTTCACAGTGAAGCAAACTGAATTGCGATGCAGACCTTTATTACATATACTCGTTTCAATAATTTCAGATGGGGCTCTTTGGGGAATTTATTATTAGCAAAAATTTTAAAAACAATAATTTTGTTTACTTGTCGGGCAATATTTTTTTCATAGGGATATACATTGGATCCTTGGCTAAAAACTTCTGTGGTAAAGCTCTCCCCCTACGTGGGAGACGTTGCTATTTAAAGTCAAAGAGTAAACTCCTTCAATAGGGATTTCCAGCAGAAATGATAAACGTCTGGCTATAAAGAAAATCGATGTTCAAAAAATTAAAAAAAGTATAGGTCTGACCTTTTATAAGATAAGAATTACGTAACTATCTGAGATTCAAATGCTTAAAAAAACAGGGTGCTTTGTTTTTTAAAAAATAACAATATTCTGATCCGATTCGGCTGGCAGCCACGACTTTGAAATCAGAATTTTATTCAAAATTTTCATTCCTGGAAAATAATAATTTATTTTTCATATCCACCTAGCACAAATTTTTCAAAGCAGTCGCAGAAGAAAGTATTTAGAATTAATTACAGAAATTAAATCGAAAAACGTTGGTGAAGTTACAGATACCTCAAATTCGAGACAGCCAAAGTAATGAGAATGAAGAATTCTTTTTAAAGGCTTTAGAAAAACTTGACACATCTGGTTTGGCCTCGCCATTATGCTAGATTCTAATTGTTTCTTAAAAATACTTGACATCCGCATTCGCATTCGCATCCGCGGATGTTAGCTGTTAGATATTCGCATCCGCATTCGCCTCCGCGGATGTCTAAGATTCCACATTCGCAACATCCCTAATCTATACATAGTACAAAGGAAAGTCTAGATGCTTTGTACGCGGTAATCTCGAAAACTCCTGAACGGATTTTGACGAGATTTCTCTAGTATATATATATATTTCAGCAAATATGTATGCTGATAGACTTAACGCCGTCACCTTGTTCATTGCAAATTAAGCAGAGAGATTGAAGTAAAAAGTTGTTTTGAACTATTCATGTAGTAAGAAGATGAATGCCTCCAATTTGGAAAAACTCACAAAAAGCGAAAATAAACGGTCGTCTGGTGTCAAGAGCAGAAGCTATGTAAATGGCAACGTTAGTTATTTTCCTATAAATACATATGTATGTTTTAAACTGTTATTTAAAATTTTTACATATATATGTTAGATATTTAAATTTAAGTCGACGCGAATCCGTGCAATAACGCTGACGTTTGCTAGAATTTAGGTTTAACTTGTAAAGGAGTGAACAACGTTGAGAGGTAAGTATAAAAGCTTCCATTTGCCAAAACACTACACTTAAAAAAGTATCGAAATAGAATACAATTTAATGTTTCTATATATAGGCACATGATGTCAGAGAAAAAAAAAACATTCCCACGACAGCCGGTTCTACGTACCGGAATGACTCAGGTTTTACCCGACCAAGGGCTGTTGTTTCGGCGATCTAACCCCGTTTAGGTCGGCGAAGTATCTCAGAAGTTGTTCGTCCATAGGGCTACATTTGCTACGTATTCTTCTGCTCAGGGCTGGCATCGAGTTAAACCCAGGGCCAGAACCTTCTGTGTATGCCAGAGACGACTACACCACAACTCCACCTCGGTCAAGTGCAATGCTTGCGAGGGGTAAAGTCACCTCAGAGTCTGCTCAGGACTACGGACTTATCGGCAGTGGACCACATCGTTTGTGGCCCCCTGCTGCTCAAACAGAGTAGTCTCCACGGCTAACCCCAGTCCACCTGAGCAGCTCAACACAAACACCATAGCACCACAACACAACAACACAATAGACCACACCATAACCACGACAGACCACATAATAAACACAACCGCACCACCACCCACACGCCGCCGCTAACAACTCCTGGTTCCTCCTACAATCTGCACGGTGTGTCAGACCAGGATATTCCGTAACGTGACATCAGTCAAGTGCAACACCTGCCTTGGCTGGAGCCACTTTAGGGCATGTTCAGGTCTGCGCACCACGCGAGAGTGGACGAGGAACTTCGAGGACCCGTGTTGCGCTGCTCGGTCGCAAACCCCAACTACGACGCCACCCACTACCACCATAGGGCGGCAACCTCCACAGCAGCGCACACAGCCAATGGCGGCAAGGCCACACACATCCCTCACCCCGCATAACTACACGTCTCCCGAACCACATGAAGCTCCTTTAATTTAACTGTAACGGACTTCAGAGCAAGATCGAGGAGATAACCGTCTTCATGGGAAGGCATGGTATATTGATAGCTGCGGTCCAAGAAACGAAGGTGCACAGCAATTCAACATTGTTGAATTGTGCAGGGTACAACGTGCACCGTCAAGATCGCGAGCGAGATAATGGTGGTGGCTTAGCGTTCATCACGCACCACACCATGCAGTATCGTCTTATTGAAGCAGAAATCGACCGCAGGTATACCACCCTAGAATGTCAGGGCATTTCTATCCGGTAAGGCGATGTTGAGCTCGAAATATTTAATGTGTACATACCCCCTGTCACTTGCTGCCCGGCAGGATATCACCCAGATATAGGTGCGCTCCTCAGAGGTGAAAACCGTATGGTAGTAGGTGACTTTAATGCAAACCACGATCTTTGGCACTCAAGCCTGTAAACGACCGAAGGGGAACAGACTTGGCTGAGCAGATAGACGATTCGACAGTCTGCACAATGAACGACGACGCCCCACCACGATTTTGGCCAGCCCAGCCACCCCCGGAAATGTAGGATTTTAAGGCACTAAAAACTTAAAAAAAGGCAAAATGAGCTTTGAAAAAGGGCAAAAAAGGCATATACTTTTTAATTTTGTTGTGTACTTCCTTTATGTACAGTGTGCATTTTCAATTAAAGATATAAAAAATATATTCAGTGCGAAAGTTCCATGAAACCCTTAGAAGAAAAAACGCTTCTTTTTTGCAATTATTTATCAAAGAAAGACGAAAATTCTGAAAAACAATTTGGAAAGGATGCTGAAATATTTAGATCTGAAAACATTGCGTTTCTTGCTGGTGAAGTGCTTTTTGAAATCAAAAAGCCAACTGTGTCGACCAGGAGCCGGATTCTAACTTTCGTTATAGCTAAAATATACTAAAATGCGAAAGCTTACATTTTATCCGCTTTTCGCTAAATATAGATTAACCTAAATTTTAGTATCCGCAAATGCAACAAAAGCAAAATGGAGCAAAAAAATAGCAGCCTCAATTTGGATTACATTTCATAAAAATTATGCATCTATGTATTGTCAATTATCAAAGAAAGTATTACGTTTACCTGCACTGCCTCTACAATAAACCTAATTCTACGAGCTTTAATTTATTTTGTTCATCTCGCAGAACAAAGAAAACGGCTATCATTTTATGTAGTTATATAGATAATTAGATACCATTCAGAAAAAATTTCAATTGCAGTAATTTCTACGTGGTAAGTGCTCCTCTATTATTTCATTTCATAGGGATTCAGATTCCTTCCTCATTGAAGTATTTAGTAAAGAAATTTCGCTGTACTGCATAAACAATATCGGTGGAGAACTGGAGAATACTGAAACTTTTAGTGAAAATGAAGTGTTTTAGGAGGACTAACTGCCTTATGAATCTCTCCTCAAGGCATATCTGCGAGACATTGTAACGTAGCTTTGCCTACGCCACAATAACATATTCAACATCACCCTAGCATACGTCTTACAACTGCACATAGGTACCAATATATGAACATACATACATACATACTGGTAGGCGTACACACAAACTAACATACCAACAAGACTAAAAGCACCCCTATGTACATACATACAGGCGTACATACGCATACGCGAAGCTGGCATGGTAAGCACATGCAGATTTCACAAACAGCAACTTGGATACTCATGCGCACCAACAGATGGAAGAAGTTCACTGCGCAAAAGCCATAACACGGAATAAGCCCATTCACTTCTCAAACGGTTCATACAAAACCAGAGCTAAAGCTGCCAGCATGAACTCAACCAGCATCAGTTTTCGTAGGTAAGCACGGAGCGCAGCCTGGGCTTCGGGCCTATTTGGGGCGCTCTTGGCTTTCCTCCTCGGAGGAAGACTGATTGGTTGAGGGGGGGCTGCAAGGGGGGGAATACCCCTCAGGCAACACTTCAAAACCATTATGGGCTAGACCCATTTTTGGTTACGGTCTCAAGCAGACAGGGGGCGAGATCCGTTTGGGCTTGCCCAATTTCGAACACCCCTGCCTGCTTGCGATAGCGGGTGCTGAAGGGGGGAGGGAACCACCTCCCTGCAGCGCCTAGCGGCCGCGAATACATACGGGGGGACTGGGCAACCTTTCGATGCCCTGGGGGACCGTACTAATGATCAGTTGTCCGTAGGTATCATCAAATCTGGACCGCCAGCACCGCTACCGCCCTGAGGCCGACATTTCACCGAGGACCGCCCGCTATTCACTGCCATCCAGGGCCGCCGCCATAATCATCGTCCTTGTTAGAGTATGAGTAGTATACATATTTGAAAAAAACTTCACAGTGAAGCAAACTGAATTGCGATGCAGACCTTTATTACATATACTCGTTTCAATAATTTCAGATGGGGCTCTTTGGGGAATTTATTATTAGCAAAAATTTTAAAAACAATAATTTTGTTTACTTGTCGGGCAATATTTTTTTCATAGGGATATACATTGGATCCTTGGCTAAAAACTTCTGTGGTAAAGCTCTCCCCCTACGTCTCCCTTCTTTGCTATTTAAAGTCAAAGAGTAAACTCCTTCAATAGGGATTTCCAGCAGAAATGATAAACGTCTGGCTATAAAGAAAATCGATGCTCAAAAAATTTAAAAAAGTATAGGTCTGACCTTTTATAAGATAAGAATTACGTAACTATCTGAGATTCAAATGCTTATAAAAAACAGGGTGCTTTGTTTTTTAAAAAATAACAATATTCTGATCCGATTCGGCTGGCAGCCACGACTTTGAAATCAGAATTTTATTCAAAATTTTCATTCCTGGAAAATAATAATTTATTTTTCATATCCACCTAGCACAAATTTTTCAAAGCAGTCGCAGAAGAAAGTATTAAAAATTAATTACAGAAATTAAATCGAAAAACGTTGGTGAAGTTACAGATACCTCAAATTCGAGACAGCCAAAATAATGAGAATGAAGAATTCTTTTTAAAGGCTTTAGAAAAACTTGACACATCTGGTTTGGCCTCGCCATTATGCTAGATTCTAATTGTTTCTTAAAAATACTTGACATCCGCATTCGCATTCGCATCCGCGGATGTTAGCTGTTAGATATTCGCATCCGCATTCGCCTCCGCGGATGTCTAAGATTCCACATTCGCAACATCCCTAATCTATACATAGTACAAAGGAAAGTCTAGATGCTTTGTACGCGGTAATCTCGAAAACTCCTGAACGGATTTTGACGAGATTTCTCTAGTATATGTATATATTTCAGCAAATATGTATGCTGATAGACTTAACGCCGTCACCTTGTTCATAGCAAATTAAGCAGAGTGATTGAAGTAAAAAGTTGTTTTGAACTATTCATGTAGTAAGAAGATGAATGCATCCAATTTGGGAAAACTCACATAAAGCGAAAATAAACGGTCGTCTGGTGTCAAGAGCAGAAGCTATGTAAATGGCAACGTTAGTTATTTTCCTATAAATACATATGTATGTTTTAAACTGTTATTTAAAATTTTTACATATATATGTTAGATATTTAAATTTAAGTCGACGCGAATCCGTGCAATAACGCTGACGTTTGCTAGAATTTAGGTTTAACTTGTAAAGGAGTGAACAACGTTGAGAGGTAAGTATAAAAGCTTCCATTTGCCAAAACACTACACTTAAAAAAGTATCGAAATAGAATACAATTTAATGTTTCTATATATAGGCACATGATGTCAGAGAAAAAAAAAACATTCCCACGACAGCCGGTTCTACGTACCGGAATGACTCAGGTTTTACCCGACCAAGGGCTGTTGTTTCGGCGATCTAACCCCGTTTAGGTCGGCGAAGTATCTCAGAAGTTGTTCGTCCATAGGGCTACATTTGCTACGTATTCTTCTGCTCAGGGCTGGCATCGAGTTAAACCCAGGGCCAGAACCTTCTGTGTATGCCAGAGACGACTACACCACAACTCCACCTCGGTCAAGTGCAATGCTTGCGAGGGGTAAAGTCACCTCAGAGTCTGCTCAGGACTACGGACTTATCGGCAGTGGACCACATCGTTTGTGGCCCCCTGCTGCTCAAACAGAGTAGTCTCCACGGCTAACCCCAGTCCACCTGAGCAGCTCAACACAAACACCATAGCACCACAACACAACAACACAATAGACCACACCATAACCACGACAGACCACATAATAAACACAACCGCACCACCACCCACACGCCGCCGCTAACAACTCCTGGTTCCTCCTACAATCTGCACGGTGTGTCAGACCAGGATATTCCGTAACGTGACATCAGTCAAGTGCAACACCTGCCTTGGCTGGAGCCACTTTAGGGCATGTTCAGGTCTGCGCACCACGCGAGAGTGGACGAGGAACTTCGAGGACCCGTGTTGCGCTGCTCGGTCGCAAACCCCAACTACGACGCCACCCACTACCACCATAGGGCGGCAACCTCCACAGCAGCGCACACAGCCAATGGCGGCAAGGCCACACACATCCCTCACCCCGCATAACTACACGTCTCCCGAACCACATGAAGCTCCTTTAATTTAACTGTAACGGACTTCAGAGCAAGATCGAGGAGATAACCGTCTTCATGGGAAGGCATGGTATATTGATAGCTGCGGTCCAAGAAACGAAGGTGCACAGCAATTCAACATTGTTGAATTGTGCAGGGTACAACGTGCACCGTCAAGATCGCGAGCGAGATAATGGTGGTGGCTTAGCGTTCATCACGCACCACACCATGCAGTATCGTCTTATTGAAGCAGACATCGACCGCAGGTATACCACCCTAGAATGTCAGGGCATTTCTATCCGGTAAGGCGATGTTGAGCTCGAAATATTTAATGTGTACATACCCCCTGTCACTTGCTGCCCGGCAGGATATCACCCAGATATAGGTGCGCTCCTCAGAGGTGAAAACCGTATGGTAGTAGGTGACTTTAATGCAAACCACGATCTTTGGCACTCAAGCCTGTAAACGACCGAAGGGGAACAGACTTGGCTGAGCAGATAGACGATTCGACAGTCTGCACAATGAACGACGACGCCCCACCACGATTTTGGCCAGCCCAGCCACCCCCGGAAATGTAGGATTTTAAGGCACTAAAAACTTAAAAAAAGGCAAAATGAGCTTTGAAAAAGGGCAAAAAAGGCATATACTTTTTAATTTTGTTGTGTACTTCCTTTATGTACAGTGTGCATTTTCAATTAAAGATATAAAAAATATATTCAGTGCGAAAGTTCCATGAAACCCTTAGAAGAAAAAACGCTTCTTTTTTGCAATTATTTATCAAAGAAAGACGAAAATTCTGAAAAACAATTTGGAAAGGATGCTGAAATATTTAGATCTGAAAACATTGCGTTTCTTGCTGGTGAAGTGCTTTTTGAAATCAAAAAGCCAACTGTGTCGACCAGGAGCCGGATTCTAACTTTCGTTATAGCTAAAATATACTAAAATGCGAAAGCTTACATTTTATCCGCTTTTCGCTAAATATAGATTAACCTAAATTTTAGTATCCGCAAATGCAACAAAAGCAAAATGGAGCAAAAAAATAGCAGCCTCAATTTGGATTACATTTCATAAAAATTATGCATCTATGTATTGTCAATTATCAAAGAAAGTATTACGTTTACCTGCACTGCCTCTACAATAAACCTAATTCTACGAGCTTTAATTTATTTTGTTCATCTCGCAGAACAAAGAAAACGGCTATCATTTTATGTAGTTATATAGATAATTAGATACCATTCAGAAAAAATTTCAATTGCAGTAATTTCTACGTGGTAAGTGCTCCTCTATTATTTCATTTCATAGGGATTCAGATTCCTTCCTCATTGAAGTATTTAGTAAAGAAATTTCGCTGTACTGCATAAACAATATCGGTGGAGAACTGGAGAATACTGAAACTTTTAGTGAAAATGAAGTGTTTTAGGAGGACTAACTGCCTTATGAATCTCTCCTCAAGGCATATCTGCGAGACATTGTAACGTAGCTTTGCCTACGCCACAATAACATATTCAACATCACCCTAGCATACGTCTTACAACTGCACATAGGTACCAATATATGAACATACATACATACATACTGGTAGGCGTACACACAAACTAACATACCAACAAGACTAAAAGCACCCCTATGTACATACATACAGGCGTACATACGCATACGCGAAGCTGGCATGGTAAGCACATGCAGATTTCACAAACAGCAACTTGGATACTCATGCGCACCAACAGATGGAAGAAGTTCACTGCGCAAAAGCCATAACACGGAATAAGCCCATTCACTTCTCAAACGGTTCATACAAAACCAGAGCTAAAGCTGCCAGCATGAACTCAACCAGCATCAGTTTTCGTAGGTAAGCACGGAGCGCAGCCTGGGCTTCGGGCCTATTTGGGGCGCTCTTGGCTTTCCTCCTCGGAGGAAGACTGATTGGTTGAGGGGGGGCTGCAAGGGGGGGAATACCCCTCAGGCAACACTTCAAAACCATTATGGGCTAGACCCATTTTTGGTTACGGTCTCAAGCAGACAGGGGGCGAGATCCGTTTGGGCTTGCCCAATTTCGAACACCCCTGCCTGCTTGCGATAGCGGGTGCTGAAGGGGGGAGGGAACCACCTCCCTGCAGCGCCTAGCGGCCGCGAATACATACGGGGGGACTGGGCAACCTTTCGATGCCCTGGGGGACCGTACTAATGATCAGTTGTCCGTAGGTATCATCAAATCTGGACCGCCAGCACCGCTACCGCCCTGAGGCCGACATTTCACCGAGGACCGCCCGCTATTCACTGCCATCCAGGGCCGCCGCCATAATCATCGTCCTTGTTAGAGTATGAGTAGTATACATATTTGAAAAAAACTTCACAGTGAAGCAAACTGAATTGCGATGCAGACCTTTATTACATATACTCGTTTCAATAATTTCAGATGGGGCTCTTTGGGGAATTTATTATTAGCAAAAATTTTAAAAACAATAATTTTGTTTACTTGTCGGGCAATATTTTTTTCATAGGGATATACATTGGATCCTTGGCTAAAAACTTCTGTGGTAAAGCTCTCCCCCTACGTCTCCCTTCTTTGCTATTTAAAGTCAAAGAGTAAACTCCTTCAATAGGGATTTCCAGCAGAAATGATAAACGTCTGGCTATAAAGAAAATCGATGCTCAAAAAATTTAAAAAAGTATAGGTCTGACCTTTTATAAGATAAGAATTACGTAACTATCTGAGATTCAAATGCTTATAAAAAACAGGGTGCTTTGTTTTTTAAAAAATAACAATATTCTGATCCGATTCGGCTGGCAGCCACGACTTTGAAATCAGAATTTTATTCAAAATTTTCATTCCTGGAAAATAATAATTTATTTTTCATATCCACCTAGCACAAATTTTTCAAAGCAGTCGCAGAAGAAAGTATTAAAAATTAATTACAGAAATTAAATCGAAAAACGTTGGTGAAGTTACAGATACCTCAAATTCGAGACAGCCAAAATAATGAGAATGAAGAATTCTTTTTAAAGGCTTTAGAAAAACTTGACACATCTGGTTTGGCCTCGCCATTATGCTAGATTCTAATTGTTTCTTAAAAATACTTGACATCCGCATTCGCATTCGCATCCGCGGATGTTAGCTGTTAGATATTCGCATCCGCATTCGCCTCCGCGGATGTCTAAGATTCCACATTCGCAACATCCCTAATCTATACATAGTACAAAGGAAAGTCTAGATGCTTTGTACGCGGTAATCTCGAAAACTCCTGAACGGATTTTGACGAGATTTCTCTAGTATATGTATATATTTCAGCAAATATGTATGCTGATAGACTTAACGCCGTCACCTTGTTCATAGCAAATTAAGCAGAGTGATTGAAGTAAAAAGTTGTTTTGAACTATTCATGTAGTAAGAAGATGAATGCATCCAATTTGGGAAAACTCACATAAAGCGAAAATAAACGGTCGTCTGGTGTCAAGAGCAGAAGCTATGTAAATGGCAACGTTAGTTATTTTCCTATAAATACATATGTATGTTTTAAACTGTTATTTAAAATTTTTACATATATATGTTAGATATTTAAATTTAAGTCGACGCGAATCCGTGCAATAACGCTGACGTTTGCTAGAATTTAGGTTTAACTTGTAAAGGAGTGAACAACGTTGAGAGGTAAGTATAAAAGCTTCCATTTGCCAAAACACTACACTTAAAAAAGTATCGAAATAGAATACAATTTAATGTTTCTATATATAGGCACATGATGTCAGAGAAAAAAAAAACATTCCCACGACAGCCGGTTCTACGTACCGGAATGACTCAGGTTTTACCCGACCAAGGGCTGTTGTTTCGGCGATCTAACCCCGTTTAGGTCGGCGAAGTATCTCAGAAGTTGTTCGTCCATAGGGCTACATTTGCTACGTATTCTTCTGCTCAGGGCTGGCATCGAGTTAAACCCAGGGCCAGAACCTTCTGTGTATGCCAGAGACGACTACACCACAACTCCACCTCGGTCAAGTGCAATGCTTGCGAGGGGTAAAGTCACCTCAGAGTCTGCTCAGGACTACGGACTTATCGGCAGTGGACCACATCGTTTGTGGCCCCCTGCTGCTCAAACAGAGTAGTCTCCACGGCTAACCCCAGTCCACCTGAGCAGCTCAACACAAACACCATAGCACCACAACACAACAACACAATAGACCACACCACAACCACGACAGACCACATAATAAACACAACCGCACCACCACCCACACGCCGCCGCTAACAACTCCTGGTTCCTCCTACAATCTGCACGGTGTGTCAGACCAGGATATTCCGTAACGTGACATAAGTCAAGTGCAACACCTGCCTTGGCTGGAGCCACTTTAGGGCATGTTCAGGTCTGCGCACCACGCGAGAGTGGACGAGGAACTTCGAGGACCCGTGTTGCGCTGCTCGGTCGCAAACCCCAACTACGACGCCACCCACTACCACCATAGGGCGGCAACCTCCACAGCAGCGCACACAGCCAATGGCGGCAAGGCCACACACATCCCTCACCCCGCATAACTACACGTCTCCCGAACCACATGAAGCTCCTTTAATTTAACTGTAACGGACTTCAGAGCAAGATCGAGGAGATAACCGTCTTCATGGGAAGGCATGGTATATTGATGGCTGCGGTCCAAGAAACGAAGGTGCACAGCAATTCAACATTGTTGAATTGTGCAGGGTACAACGTGCACCGTCAAGATCGCGAGCGAGATAATGGTGGTGGCTTAGCGTTCATCACGCACCACACCATGCAGTATCGTCTTATTGAAGCAGACATCGACCGCAGGTATACCACCCTAGAATGTCAGGGCATTTCTATCCGGTAAGGCGATGTTGAGCTCGAAATATTTAATGTGTACATACCCCCTGTCACTTGCTGCCCGGCAGGATATCACCCAGATATAGGTGCGCTCCTCAGAGGTGAAAACCGTATGGTAGTAGGTGACTTTAATGCAAACCACGATCTTTGGCACTCAAGCCTGTAAACGACCGAAGGGGAACAGACTTGGCTGAGCAGATAGACGATTCGACAGTCTGCACAATGAACGACGACGCCCCACCACGATTTTGGCCAGCCCAGCCACCCCCGGAAATGTAGGATTTTAAGGCACTAAAAACTTAAAAAAAGGCAAAATGAGCTTTGAAAAAGGGCAAAAAAGGCATATACTTTTTAATTTTGTTGTGTACTTCCTTTATGTACAGTGTGCATTTTCAATTAAAGATATAAAAAATATATTCAGTGCGAAAGTTCCATGAAACCCTTAGAAGAAAAAACGCTTCTTTTTTGCAATTATTTATCAAAGAAAGACGAAAATTCTGAAAAACAATTTGGAAAGGATGCTGAAATATTTAGATCTGAAAACATTGCGTTTCTTGCTGATGAAGTGCTTTTTGAAATCAAAAAGCCAACTGTGTCGACCAGGAGCCGGATTCTAACTTTCGTTATAGCTAAAATATACTAAAATGCGAAAGCTTACATTTTATCCGCTTTTCGCTAAAAATAGATTAACCTAAATTTTAGTATCCGCAAGTGGCGCTATGCAACAAAAGCAAAATGGAGCAAAAAAATATCAAATATCAATTTGGATTACATTTCATAAAAATTATGCAACTATGTATTGTCAATTATCAAAGAAAGTATTACGTTTACCTGCACTGCCTCTACAATAAACCTAATTCTACGAGCTTTAATTTATTTTGTTCATCTCGCAGAACAAAGAAAACGGCTATCATTTTATGTAGTTATATAGATAATTAGATACCATTCAGAAAAAATTTCAATTGCAGTAATTTCTACGTGGTATTATTTATTTCATAGGGATTCAGATTCCTTCCTCATTGAAGTATTTAGTAAAGAAATTTCGCTGTACTGTATAAACAATATCGGTGGAGAACTGGGGAATACTGAAACTTTAGTGAAAATGAAGTGTTTTAGGAGGACTAACTGCCTTATGAATCTCTCCTCAAGGCATATCTGCGAGATATTGTAACGTAGCTTTGCCTACGCCACAATAACATATTCAACATCACCCTAGCATACGTCTTACAACTGCACATAGGTACCAATATATGAACATGCATACATACATACTGGTAGGCGTACACACAAACTAACATACCAACAAGACTAAAAGCACCCCTATGTACATACATACAGGCGTACATACGCATACGCGAAGCTGGCATGGTAAGCACATGCAGATTTCACAAACAGCAACTTGGATACTCATGCGCACCAACAGATGGAAGAAGTTCACTGCGCAAAAGCCATAACACGGAATAAGCCCATTCACTTCTCAAACGGTTCATACAAAACCAGAGCTAAAGCTGCCAGCATGAACTCAACCAGCATCAGTTGTCCGTAGGTAAGCACGGAGCACAGCCTGGGCTTCGCGCCTATTTGGGGCGCTCTTGGCTTTCCTCCTCGGAGGAAGACTGATTGGTTGAGGGGGGGCTGCAAGGGGGGGAATACAACTCAGGCAACACTTCAAAACCATTATGGGCTAGACCCATTTTTGGTTACGGTCTCAAGCAGACAGGGGGCGAGATCCGTTTGGGCTTGCCCAATTTCGAACACCCCTGCCTGCTTGCGATAGCGGGCGCTGAAGGGGGGAGGGAACCACCTCCCTGCAGCGCCTAGCGGCCGCGAATACATACGGGGGGACTGGGCAACCTTTCGATGCCCTGGGGGACCGTACTAATGATCAGTTGTCCGTAGGTATCATCAAATCTGGACCGCCATCACCGCTACCGCCCTGAGGCCGACATTTCACCGAGGACCGCCCGCTATTCACTGCCATCCAGGGCCGCCGCCATAATCATCGTCACCGTTAGGGCCCGTACCGCCGCTCTCATCACCGGGGCCGCTATTACCACTGCCGCCCCAAGGCCGAAGCTACAACCGTGGGTCGCCCGCCATCATTATCGAGGACCGCGAACGCTAACTATCACCAGCCAGGGCCGCTGTCACCGTTTCCACCATCAGGGCCCGCTGCTACTGTCTTCATTACTGGGACCGCCGCCATCATCGTCGCCGCAGGCCGACCACTACTGCCCGTCACGAGTACGGTAATCGCCACTACCATCATCTCCCAGTACCGCTGTCACCGTCGTAATTAAAAGGGGCCGCATTTACCCTTCGCCACAATCGGGGCTGCATACAACACCACTGCGGGAGGTCGCTGCCGCCCTCATCATTATATGGGCCACTGCCAACGTCACCGCTGAGGCCGCCACCACCACTACAAGGGAACTGCAGGCTGCCGTCGCCGTCACAACCACCGCGACTGCTCTCATTGCCGCGCTCTTCGCTACGACTGACACGTACCACTGCTAATCTCGCTGTCTCTAGTAACACTCCCGTCACCGTACGATTACCCGCCGGATAATCTCCGACACCGACTGCCGACTCTCGCTCTTTACCTTCCGCTATCCCCTGCATGACAAGTTGCCGGCCTTCTAGATAGCCGCGTGTGTGTGTGGGTGTGTTCGACTTAATACACAAATCATTGTGTTTTATTTGGTGGGGGTTAGTGGGACCTTCGCTGGACTCTGGAGCGGCTGAGCATACCTCAGCCTTCGACAAAACCCACCTCATAACATGTAGTATTTATTTTTTTAATTTACGAATTTCGATAATGCCATAATTAATGGCTAGATGAAATCATTTATGTACATATGAACATACATATTTTATTATGTAGCTCATTTCAAGGGGGAGGGGGTTGAGTATGGTAAGCAAATAACTTGTGTCCAAACCAAGCTAATTGGACAATGTTTTCGAGTACAACTTAAACACATACACTCATCACTTGAACATAAAAAACCTTGCGCGGAAAAGTCTGTCTTACGAATGCTAAGTCATGTTTTCACATTTTATTTACTGACTTTACAATTTTTTTAACGGTTGGCATCATTTTACATTAAAGCAATATTTTAGCTGCTATTAATTTCGCACAGAAAAAGTAATCATTTGATCTAATGTGCAGTGGTCAAAAATTTATAGCCGAACCACTTTTTTCCAAGTTTTAACGTATATTTTATATTTATATAAAAAATATAGTTCATTCTTTAACAAAACCCGTGTAAATCTAAGTTCCAAATTTGTGCATTAAAAAAAAATCAACAAATTTTCGTGCAAATTTCAAAGTTTTTAAAAATTATATTCAACAATTTTTATTGAGCTCGAGGCCGTTTTATAATGAAAATTTATTGTGGAAAAGCAACAATAATTTGAAAAAATGGTAGAAGTGATAGCTATTTCGGAAATCACCACATTTCCTCATCAGACTT
>NW_016157299.1:0-991 GCF_001687245.7 Rhagoletis zephyria
ATTTGTTAATCTTTAAGTTCATATCACTTACCAAAAAAAATATATCTGTACAAATACTATAAAATTTGTTAATTCTTTGTTATATTTTCTTATTTTCCTATATTTAATGTTCTTATCTTCAATATGTTTCTTATTCTGCAATAAAATATTAAATCTTAATGTACTAACGTATAAACGATATCAAATAAATTAAAATAAATTTTGTGTTTCTATATATATTTTTTTAATTTTATACATTTATTTGATACACATCGAGTTTGTAATGAGCGAGGAGGACGTGCGTTGTCAACTCCTTCTAAGAAATGCTTACATAGTGCGCACACGAAATATAATTCAAAATACAAATTTATGGTATACAAATTCCACAGATACAATTTCATATTAAGTTCTCTACAGAATTAAGTAAATTAAATACATACATATGTGTGCTGCAGTGCTCGCGTAAACAGTAAATGTTATATAAGTTAGTAAACTCGTAAACCGTCCATAAAAAATTGTATGAAAACTTATTTACGCACACTACATGTTTTTACAATGTTTTTGATGGGCAAACTAGACCTTGTAAATATCCAAGACCCGAAATGAAAAATGTTGAAACCAAGGCTCAAATCGTCACAAACGATATCGTATTACTCGTCACGTAAAAACATACTTTTCGGATTATGACATACGTGAACGTACTATTTGTCCCATTCAGCTTAAACGACTAACGTATCTTTTGTATCGTTTTTGATTCGTGAACGGATGTTACGACTCGAGCCCACACTTAATATCATTTTTGTCGAACATATTCAACATTTTTACAATAGGCGCTATAATTTATTTGAAAAGAATAATAAATGTTTGATATTTTGTTAAATGAGGTGTTTTTATTTAACACTGTGTGTAAACTTTTAACTTTTGTAAGTTTACATGATTAGATGAGTACCATTTTTGTATATATTTTTAAATTTGTGGATCAGAAGTTTTCGGTAATAGCTCCAAAGAGTTT
>NW_016157299.1:1016-20197 GCF_001687245.7 Rhagoletis zephyria
TTTTTTTACAAAATATTCCTATATATGCATCTAAGGAAAAATATGTAAAAATATGCATTAACAAATCGATGTCATCTTAACTTAAAGCAAGATTTGTTAATCTTTAAGTTCATATCACTTACCAAAAAAAATATATCTGTACAAATACTATAAAATTTGTTAATTCTTTGTTATATTTTCTTATTTTCCTATATTTAATGTTCTTATCTTCAATATGTTTCTTATTCTGCAATAAAATATTAAATCTTAATGTACTAACGTATAAACGATATCAAATAAATTAAAATAAATTTTGTGTTTCTATATATATTTTTTTAATTTTATACATTTATTTGATACACATCGAGTTTGTAATGAGCGAGGAGGACGTGCGTTGTCAACTCCTTCTAAGAAATGCTTACATAGTGCGCACACGAAATATAATTCAAAATACAAATTTATGGTATACAAATTCCACAGATACAATTTCATATTAAGTTCTCTACAGAATTAAGTAAATTAAATACATACATATGTGTGCTGCAGTGCTCGCGTAAACAGTAAATGTTATATAAGTTAGTAAACTCGTAAACCGTCCATAAAAAATTGTATGAAAACTTATTTACGCACACTACATGTTTTTACAATGTTTTTGATGGGCAAACTAGACCTTGTAAATATCCAAGACCCGAAATGAAAAATGTTGAAACCAAGGCTCAAATCGTCACAAACGATATCGTATTACTCGTCACGTAAAAACATACTTTTCGGATTATGACATACGTGAGCGTACTATTTGTCCCATTCAGCTTAAACGACTAACGTATCTTTTGTATCGTTTTTGATTCGTGAACGGATGTTACGACTCGAGCCCACACTTAATATCATTTTTGTCGAACATATTCAACATTTTTACAATAGGCGCTATAATTTATTTGAAAAGAATAATAAATGTTTGATATTTTGTTAAATGAGGTGTTTTTATTTAACACTGTGTGTAAACTTTTAACTTTTGTAAGTTTACATGATTAGATGAGTACCATTTTTGTATATATTTTTAAATTTGTGGATCAGAAGTTTTCGGTAATAGCTCCAAAGAGTTTCCTGTTTCATAGGAAAAATTCTGACTCCGAAATCGACAATTGTCGCACCTTTCACTTTTATGAAATAGTTATAAAACTTTTATTCATCATTATCAATCTTGTGAATTTTGTCTCAATTAATTTCATCATGGAAAGAAAATTGTAATAAAAAAACACACTATGCAAAAACTAAATGACTAGTGGTACATATAACATTAAAATTCAATAATTCATAAGACTCAAGGAGTTACAGTATTTATTTGCTTGCACATTTTCGTTCATATAATATTTACGATAAAAACGCAATCACACATGCATTCAATGTTCATAACACAAAATTATTTTAGCAAGTATAGAAAACCCTTTCCGATTGCTTTTATATTATTCTTAATATCCAATGCAGATTGCGAGGGGACAAGATAAGATTTAGAACTTAACTAAAAAAGTATACCGAATTTAATACATTTCGTAAATCAAAGTGTCCTTTTTTCGGCATCTCTCCCAAGGTTCGATTAAGCCGGCGCTTTAAGAGGTAATCAGCTGAGCCATCGTTTACCATATCCCTGAAGTAATAGAATATTTCCAGTTATATTACATCGTAGAATATTTTAATACTCACGATTCTTTGATACTGTATTTAGTTCTCATAAATGCAGACAAATTTTCAATGATAGGTTGCGAGTGTAAAGATACAAATTGCTCTCGGCAAATTTTATTCATTTCAGGCACAGTGCACGCATGAGTCCAAAAACAGTCGTGTACGGAGACAAAAGTAAGCCCTTTTTGCTCACAAAAGAGTGATGTGAGCATCATATGAGACGAATCCAGTGAATGTATGAAGTTCGGCGGGAATGCATTTTTTTGTTTCATAACATTGGGTTTTTCGTACATATCCATTGCCATAGTTTCCGATATTCGGGCGCCTGTGCGAACAGCATGCTTAAGATCATGTCGGTTATATGGCTGCACGATAGGAAGACCAAGTGGTGTTATCCACTCTACATTTTTCCCACAAACGCCTGATATTAGCCGGGCGCATTCCGTAAACCAATCTTGTATTTCACGTGTTGAGGTAAACATCTCTCGCAAGCTTTCAAAAGTTTTTGACGTCAAATACGTTGAGGCAGGCCATACCCAGTCTTTAGGAAAGCTTTCAATATCTTTTAACTGACGAGCAATTTGTAGTCTTGCGCCATAGCGTGTAACACCGTACACCGTAGTCATTACGGTTTGTTTAATAACCTTGCGACAGACAAAACCTTCTAAGGCATGCGCTACCTGTATTCCATGCGCAGCATCTGATTTTCGAGATTTCTCGACAAGTGTGGCAACAGCACTGTAAACGTCTTGTGGCAAAGGTGACGGCGCTAAGTTAACACTCTTTGCTCCAGCTTCATCGCGTCCTAGGGCCGCGTAGTGTTGCAGTCCATTGCAAGAACCATCTTGATGAATCGGAAAACGACTAAGGAAACCTAAAAGTAAAAGTTTGCCTAATTAATATGCAAAGTTTTGTAGAAATTATATACATATTCAATATAAAAGTAAAAAAGCTTATTAAGCTTGGTCATGAAAATATTGTGCCAAAATCTTGTATATATGGTCAGATCTAAAAGTGTTATGCTCCGTTTATATGAGCCAGGTCAGCGCTGGACTGGCATGAGGACTGTCTACACTATGCCAGTTGCTCAGAAGCCAGTGAAATTTAGTTATTTTTTTTTAAGAGATTCAATTGTTATAGGCGGCATACACGCATGATTCAATAATTAAAGCAAGAAATGAAACCGATTCAAAATAACGATCCGGTTTGGGTTTCGGTTGTGCAAAGTGTTTTGGTTTCGTTCTTCAAAATTTGTTTCGGTTTCGTTCCGGTTTCGGTTTTCGAATAAAAAAATGAAAACAAGTGTGAAAAAAAAATATTTTTTAAATAAATATGTACCTTCCAAGATTTGTTTTTTGGCGAAATTAAACATTCGTGATTAATTTTAATTTATATAAAGAAAACACCCTGAATCAATTATACAAACTAATAACCGTATCCCACCACATTTGATAAGATCTAAATGCATAAAATTGTTTATTATATTATTTATTAGTAGTACCTTGTGTAGATACACTAACAGTGATAATATTAGGCTAGCTCTGAAACTTACGTGCGTATATAATAATGGGTTCAATAATGCTCGAAGTTTATCGATTGATAAACTTGAATATTTAAACTTTTTTTTACGTGAAATAAATATTGATGTGGTCTGTGTAACTGAGACATGGTTCAAACCTTGTATTGCTAACTCTGCTTATGCTCTTTGTGATTTTTCATTGTTAAGGAATGATAGGTCCACTGGTCATAGAGGGGGTGGCATTGCCATTTATTTCAAATCCAGTCTTAAATGTAAAGTCGTTCATAAATCTGTCTGCCCTGAAACAATTGAAAGTCTTTTTGTAGAGTTTAGTGATAATGTTCAAAGGTGTCTTGTAATATGTGTCTATAATCCCCATAGGTCTAATGACTTTACCACTATTTTTACAAAAATATCTGAACTGTCCTTGAGCTATGTAAATGTCCTCGTCTGTGGTGATTTTAATGTCGATCTTCTCCTGGATAATGTTAAATGTAGGCAATTACTAAAAAACTTTACCAATTGTGGATTAACTGTCGCAAACGAATTTGCAACACGTTTTGCTCCTCACTGCAAGCCAAGCATGTTAGATCTCTTTGGTGTAAGCGATGTTAGCAAAGTTAGCCACGTAGACCAATTTTCCTTAGATGGAGTCTCTGACCATGAACTAGTATTTTTAACTTTTAATATTGAATTTAACAAAGAATTGTCAGTTACCAACCTGACGTTCAGAAATTTTAAATGGATTGATAAAATAGCACTGAATGACGAAAGTATATCACTGGAATGGAACTCTTGCTGGTTCTTCTCGAATTTGGATGATAAATTAGATCACTTTAATAAACTGGTAAAATACTTGTATGATAAATATGTCCCTCTACGTACTATAAAAGTGAATAATTATAAGAGACCGTGGTTCACTAAGCACATTCTTAATCTTATTAAGGATCGAAGTAAGGCCTATAAATATTGGAAGCAATATCCTTCAGACGAGCGTTGGAATGCATATAAAAATTTGAGAAATAAAGTAGCTAAAGAAATACGTTACAGTAAAAGAGTCTATCTGGAAAATAAGCTTGATACAAAATTACCCTCCAGAACATTGTGGAAAAATTTGAAATCTATAGGAGTCTGTAATAAAGATTCAAAACCTTGCGGTCTTGGTGCGGATGAGATGAACCATTATTTCATTGGCGCCAATAATAAACTTACGAATTCGCACTCGTTCAGTTTTAATCAAAATTTGGTTTGCAAACCCTCATGTGAATTTTCTTTTAATACGGCCAGTGAGGACGATGTTGTAAAGAATATTTTTGCTATCAAGTCAAATGCTACTGGTATAGATGGTATCAGTCTACGTTTCCTTAAGCTGATTATCCCTTACATTCTCCCGACACTTACACATATCTTTAATTTTGCCTTAACATCATCCTCCTTTCCAAACCTTTGGAAGATTGCAAACATTATTCCTGTTCCCAAAGGCGAGTCTTGTGACTCTCCCGAAAACTACAGGCCTATTAGCATTTTACCTGTTTTAGCCAAAGTTTTTGAAAAATTTATTTCGTCCCAGATAGTTCTACATTTGAATAATCATAACTTGTTGAGTGAGGTCCAATCTGGTTTTCGGTCAAGTCACAGTTGTTCTACAGCGGTTTTGAAGGTAATGGAAGATATTCGTCCTGCTTATGATGACAAACTACTCACTATCCTGGTGCTATTAGATTTTTCTAAAGCCTTTGATACCGTAAAGCATGACATTCTTCTTGCAAAATTGAAGTACTATTTTGGTTTCAACTCTACTTCGCTTAAGTTTATGGAAGCGTATTTATCAAACAGGTACCAACAAGTGCAATGTGGAGAAACAATTTCTTGTCGCAGGAAAATTAATTCCGGTGTACCGCAAGGCTCAATCCTGGGTCCTATACTCTTTAGTATATTTGTAAATGATATTGTTCACTGCTGTCAAAATGCTTATATTCACCTGTATGCCGATGATACACAGATCTACTACTCGCGACCAATTGGACTTGGGGAAGACCTTGTGTTTCGGTTAAATGAAGATCTAAGGAGAATAGAGATCTGGGCCGAAACAAATAGCCTCTGCTTAAATGCTGCCAAAACGCAGGTTATACCTATATCACCTCATTCTTTTGATCTGAGTTGTCTATCGCCAATTATATTGGGGCAAACTGAGTTAAAGTTTCGATATGTTGTGACTAATCTGGGCTTTAAAATTAATTCTCGTTTGACTTGCACAGATCATATCAACCACTGTATCTCTAGAATATACTTTATTTTAAGAAACCTTTGGCATACATGTTACTGCCTACCAAATAATACAAAATTGAAGCTAGTTCAGTCACTTATCGTTCCCCATATCGCGTATTGTGAAATAGTGTATGGAAATCTTGATTATGAGTCGAAGAATAAATTAAAAGGAGCTTTAAATAATGCTGCCAGGTTTATATATTGTAAGAAAAAATTTGACCATATATCATTGTTCACTGTAAATATTCTCGGTTATAGCATCGAAAGTTACTTAAATTATCGCAATGTTTTATTCTTATTCAAACTGATCAGAAACCGCAAACCAGTATACCTATACCGTACATTAAAATTTGTTCAATCGTCTCGTACCTGTACCAAACGTTATAGCCTCAAGATTATTTTTTGTTAGTGCTATCAGAATATGGAATTCACTACCAAATTCAATTAAATGTGTAAGTTCGATTCAATGCTTCAAAACAGCAGTTGCAAATCTACTCAAAAATTAACTATCCACTTCCCATCCTCTGTCTTTTCAAGTTTTCTGTACGTCTTCTATCCCTTAGGGCCGGTTGCTCAAAGCCTGATTGACACTAATCACCGATTAAAATCGTTATCGACGTTTTCGGCTCCATGCAAATAACATGGTGTCGGTAACGTTGATAACGATGTTTAACCGGGGATTAGTGTCAACCAGGCTTTGAGCAACCGGCCCTTAGTGTTAGTTATAATATAGCAAGAATGATATGTAGTTCATATACTTACTTATATTATTGTCTTAGCTTAAGTTTAATCTTGTAATTGAAATTTTTGTTATTAGTACGCTTAAAGACTTCGAGTTTTACTGTACTTACAAAGTAAATAAATGAAATGAAATAATGGGAGTTAATGCTGATAGGTATTTGATATGCATAAGGTTTGCGCACGATGAAATTAGTGCACACATTACGGCTAGTAAAATCTTTTAACTTTGAAATTAAATTTTTTTTACCACAAGATGGCTTTGCTAAATATATACAAATGCTCTTGTCCAATTTCAAAAGAATTCGATACGTTTTGTGTTCAAGATGGGCAATGAAAAGGAAGTACGCGAAAAAATTATTAGATTTTATAACGAAAATCCAAATTGGACTTTCAAAGCAATCGCTAGAAAAGCAAAGGTTTCCCGGAATACCGTATCGCTTGTTGTTAAAACTTACAACGAACGTCTGACTGTAAATAGGAAGCAAGGAAGTGGCAAAAAAAAGGGTTTTAAAAAACCTGTTGTCGCCAAGAAGATAATAGCGCTTTTTAGGAAAAATCCTAACATATCGGGTAGAAAAGTTGCTGAAAAACTACAATGCTCCGAGGCTTTTGTCAGAAAAGTTAAAAAGGAGGAAGGGCTTAAGTCATACAAAGTTCAGAAAGTTCCTGACAGAAATTCAAAAAAGAACAGCACGGCAAGAGATCGAGCCAAACGACTTCACCTTGAGTTCTTTAAGAATTTTGACTGCTGCATCATGGATGATGAAACATATGTACTTGGGGACTTTTCTCAGCTACCAGGTGTGGATTTTTATGTTGCAGATCGTAGAGGAAATGTCCAAGAGGAGTTCAAAACGCAAAAAAAGATAAAGTTTCCTAAAAAATTTTTGGTTTGGCAAGCAATTTGTAGCTGTGGTAAAAGAAGTAGCTCTTTTGTTACAACTGGAATGATTAATACTGAATTATATATCCAAGTGTTTGCAAAAACGGCTTTTGCCATTCATAAGACGGCATGAGGTCTCTACTTTTTTTTGGCCTGACTTGGCTTCGTGCCATTACAGCAAATCGGCAGTTGAGTGGTATGAGACGAACAACATATTATTTGTACCCAGATGCGCAAATCCACCTAACTGCCCGGAGCTCAGACCCATCGAAAGATATTGGGCTCTGGTAAAAAGGGTTATGAAGGGCACAAAACAAGTTGCTGATACCACCAAACATTTTTCCAAAAAATGGTTATCATCAAGCAAAAAAGTTACTGAAGACACAGTTAGACGACTAATGGGAGGTATATTAGAAAAAATTAAATTGTTTATAAAAACCCATTAATCTGTAAAATGTGTTTAATAAATATAAACATGAATTGAATGTATGTTAAAATACCGCTTCTTTATTTTTAATAAATCAACTAATTCAAAAGCTATTTGAATTATTTCGTGCACTAATTTCATCGTGCGCAAACCTTAAATGTGATTTTCACAGAAATTTTGTTGATATTATAATATAGTAATAATCTTTTGTCTAAAAAGTCACATCTAACTCGCAAAAGTTATAAATGTATTTAAATATTTGTAGCCCATACTATTGATTAGTTCTTATCAATGAAATCGAATCCATTACATTACTACTTAAATTGGCTCTCGTAGGTGGCATAATGAATTTTAGACCAGAAACAGCCTTTCAACACTGACGCGTTGCAGGAACAGCTAAAACTATTTTAGCTAACTTAGCTAAGAGCGATTTCCGCAAAAATTAATTTTTCCAATATTGTTGAATATCAATACTTCGTCCTTGCCGTGTTTGATTGGCAAAGGCCACTAAGAGAAGAGGACGGATAATTTCAGAACTTTTCGGTCCACTAACATAGACGGAAATATGATTCGCGTCTAACTGACACAGCATTAACTCAAAATCATCAGACTCGTCATCTGAAGTGACAGTGGCAGCACTGCTACCGCCTTGTACAAATTCGCCTTGAATTGCAGCTAGGGATGCAAACGATGTATCGATATTTTTGAAAAATCGATAATATTGGTTCAAAATTCGATTTTTGCCATCGATGTTTACAATTTCCTAAAATCGCTAAATTGACGATACATCGATGGCAGCTTCAGCGATGTTTTAACATCAACTTATGCACCTAAAATTTTTTGGCTGGCCATGAATTTTAATACTTATTCATTTGAGGAACATTCAGAAATTCAGAGTTTACTCTTATCTTTCGATATTGAAAATGCTTACTTAGTCATTAAAAAAGGACCGGGATCCCGTTGAAATTTCAACAAAATTGGGCCTTGGAACTTTAGGCTCAGCGAAATTACGACGGCATGCATTTCTATTCTATTTATAGTAAGGGTAAAGGACTGGTAAATAAATAAAGGGAATAATTGAATTACAGAGAGTTGGAATTGAAAAGTATTTAATTTTCTTTTTAACGTGACTACAACTTAACAAATTTTGAAATATCGGAAACCATTGATATATCGATGTTTTTCTGGCGATGTATTTTAGCATCGATGTTCATTTTTTTCGATGCATCGAGACATCGATGTATCGATGACTCCCCAAAATTTGCATCCCTAATTGCAGCACATTTATCAGCGTTGCCACAAGTCACGATATATAAGAATGAAAAGTAAGGCTATTCACATACTAGTCAAAAAAATTTTCATGCAAGTCATTTTTTGTGAAACGGTACAGTTATGCTACTGAAGAATAAAAATGTTGGTTGCTAGATCCTGCAGCTGATTTTTATACATTTTTGGCTACCGATTGAAACCTGTGCTTGAAACGGTTTCGTTCCTTTTCAGGTCAAGATAACGGTTACGGTTTCGGTTTTAAAAAACGAAACGGTTGTTAACGGCTACGGTTTCGGTTTCATTCCTTGAATTAAAGGTTTGTGTTAGTCAAAAGAAATACATATGTGTTAGTTATACCTACATGACTCTGAATGACTCAATTGTGTGTAGTCGAAAGGCGAATCAACACGCACATAGGTGACTCGCGAATCAGACGCACAGTCTATGGCGCTTATTAGACATTATTCAGTTATTCAGAACTGCCATACCTAAACACAATCGTTGGGAGGAGAGTTTTCTGACGCCTAGCGTTAACGTCTAGGTGCCACACCTAAGCAAAAGCGTCAAAGCGTCCAATTTAAATTTATTAAACGGGCTCAGTCGTTAGTATTTCGCGAAGTTCTTGACAAAATTGAAAAATAAACTAAAAAAGCGAACGTGTTTAGGTACGAAATTGGATAAGCGAGACAAATATAAAGGGGTCTCAGCAATGCTCTTGAGGTAACTGAAATCTGAACATTTATATAAAAAGAGTGTTAAATAAATAAGAATGTTTCTATAGTATACTTGTGTATCCCTAGCTATCAGTAAAGAGCTGTAAAAGTAACGAAATTTCGGAAACCCGTATGTATTCGTTACTAATCCAATCAACACCCGTATCTTTCGTATCGTCACTTTTGATACAAGCACTTGTACCTCGGAAGAATCATCGCAACAAATCTTGCAGCGTAAGGAAATGTTCGTTCGTCCATATGCATACATGTACATACATACATATATAAATATGAATACACGCAACATATTTTTGTATCGATTCGAACAATTTGGTACAGTCAAGCACTTGTACCTCACAGGAATCATGCTTGCAAGTACGTACATATACCGGCAACACACTTTAGTATCGATACGAAAAACAGTTTCGTTACCGCACAATATGTTGTGTTGTATTGATTCACGTTGATAGTGCATATACGGAACATGCGAGTAACGAGACTATTATGTGAGTAACGAAACGAATCTTGCAGCGTAAGTAAATGTTCCTTCGTACATATGTACATATATACATATGTATACACGCAACATATTTTTGTATCGATTCGAACAATTTGATACAATCAAGCACTTCTACCCAGTGATGGAAAAGTAGGCACAATAGTGCCATTTTTGGCCCTTACATTCTCAGAGGCACATTTGCTACAATTCATCCTGTTTTGACACAATCATAAAATATAGAAGTTTAGCATAAAATGCCAATATATAACAAAAAATTTCATACCACATTATAGATTTAAAAAAATACAAAAAGTGAAAATTAAAAGCACTTACAAATTAAAATAAGGGCTGTGAGAATTATTTGCAAACCGCTGAATTCTGTTCTGAATATGCAGTACGAAAAGTAAGCTTTCGCCACAACAAGCTTTTAATTCAGAATTTTTGGCAAGATTCTAAGTTCGCAGTTTTATAGTTTATTAAATGACAGTGCCAGTTTCTGCAATATCCCGATGATTTTTGATATTTTTTTCTGACGGTGTCATACTTTTTATCCATTTAAAAAAATTTCGAACACACTTTATATGGAAAAAATGCATAATATCGAAAACTTGGAATCTCCCTAAAAATTCTGAATTCATAGTATTTTGTTGCGAAAACCTGCTGAGTTTTTATAATTTGTGTACAAAGTTTGAAATGCTGATTTGTATACGGAACATGCGAGTAACGAGATTATTATGTGAGTAACGATTCGGTACTTTGAGTCAGGGGTTGTATTCGTTACTCAGTAACGAATACATACGGTTTGCTACAGCTCTAATCAGTAAGATATTTTAGTGTCTTTACTATGCACTACAATATTTTTTGACTTGCTTTTATAGTATTATTTTAATCGTCTAATTAGTATAATTATCCTTATTGTAAATAGGCCTCGAAATTTATTTTGTAATTAATTTTTTAATTTTCAATCTATTTTGAAAGCACTCGCATGAAAAGTAGACTGGCATGCCATTTACTGGTATGAACTTTTTACTGGAATCAGTTCATGCCAGTGCCGGTTTTCACTGGACTGGCCGCCATGTTGACGTTTGATCAAACCGCTTGCGATGTGGATGGTAAAATCGCCTCATTTGTTGCTGAATTTTCACCAAGTGAGGACGTAAGGGAGAAAAATGGAAGAAAACCAACATTTTTAACATTGTGAACCGGAGGAAAACTAAAATTCTGTGCTTGAATGACTCATGTTTGCATGGTGTATGGCGAAATGGGAAAAGTAGGTTTGACAAGCCGCTTGTGTGGTGTATTTCGCTCTTTACAGATAACCAAACTTCCGAAATATGGCGAAGATATGTGTCTTTCCATTTGTCTTTTTGTATACGAACTGTATGGGCTCATTCCATCTCAAAGCACCCAGGCCAGGGGAAAGTGAATTTAAGTTTGCGATAAAACTCACAGGGATTGTTCCTTGAACAATTTAAAGAGACACGTATTTTTTCTTTTTGCTCAGAAATGCGAATTTTTCGAATAATGAATTTTTTTCTTTTTAAGTACGAACATTTCTTTTTTCCTCTCTTAATAGCAACTTTTGATGAAATCGTTTATAACTGCCGCAAAAAAGCAAGGATTTTAACGATTTTTTTAAATTGCAGATATGGATCTACTGAATCGATCTAGTCAATTAAACATCAGTAATTGTTTATTAATAATTAATTATTGTTTATAAACAAAAAAATTTTTTTTCTCAAATTGATTTTTTTCAAATTGCCACGTCTTTTTTTCTCTCAAACTTTTTTGTCTATTAGGGAGTAGTATAAACTATTTTCAGTACGAGTAGCAATATGCTAAAATTCATCGTTTTCGAGTTATGATTTATTTTTCTGAAAATGCACTTATATGATGCTAGCAGATTTTCGTGCCAGTTGAGGGCACAAAAATTGTTGCCCATTATGATAAAGTTTCCTTGCTGGACATATTTTGAGGTTGCCCGATCAGAGCCAAAAGTTTTTTCCCAAGTGGGCTCCAATTATGGCCCAATTAGCGATTTGCCCAATCTACCGAAGATTTCCCCAACCAGTGCTCACAATTTGCTCAAAGTGAACATGCATACCCAATTAAAACGTTTTTATCGATAAAATCACACTTACACACATCAAAATTCCCTACGAAAAAAAATATTTTTTAATTTTTTCCTTAAAAATTTTCCACATACAAATTTAAAAAAAAAATAAATAAATTAGTTTTTGTAAATATGCAATTTCAAAAAATCTCAATAGTAGCTCTGAATATTGCGCAGTATTTAAGTATAATGTTATATGTTATAATTTGAGTTATGAATTTTTTTTACACCGAAGTTGAGTAAAATGTGTACATTACCAATTTACAAATTTTTTAAACTTTTTTAGAATTTTTTTGAATATGCAGTTTTATCAAATTTTAGTATAATAAAGTGCAAGTTTTAAGCGATTGCAAAACTGCCGTTAATTGTTTTTTAATTTTCTTTGAAAACGGTTTTAGGCATTTTCATCGATAAGGAAAAAGTGCAAGAAGCCGTGAGCATAAACAATATTAAAAATCAACCCAATTTTGCAGTAGCTTAACACTTGCATATTATACTGAAATTTAATGGGCCACAAAATTGCATACTCAAAAAAATTCTAAACAAAATTTAATTTTTTTTTTAATTGTAATGTACTCATTTTACTCAACTTCGGTGTAAAAAAAATGCATAGCTCAAATTATTGTAGAGTGCACCCCATAACATTATGCTTAAATATTGCACAATACTCAGAGCTAGCATTTTGATTGTTTCCATTTTTTTTGAGATGGCATATTTTCAAAAACTAATTTTTTTTCATCAAAAAATTTATATGCGGAAAATTTTTCAAGAAAAAAATTAAAAACTATTTATTTTTCGTAGGGAATTTCGATGTGTGTATGTGTGATTTTATCGATAAAGACGTTTTAATTGCGTATGCATGTTCACTTTGAGCAAATTGTGAGCACTGGTTGGGGAAATTTTCGGTAGATTAGGCAAATCGCTAATTGGGCCCCAATTGGGCCAAAATTGGAGCCCAATTGGGAAAAACTTTTGGCTCTGATCGGGCAACCTCAAAAAATTTCCAGCAAGGAAACTTTATCATAATGGGCAACAATTTTTGTGCCCTCAACTGGCCCGAAAATCTGCTAGCATCATATAAGTGCATTTTCGGAAAAAAAATCATAACTCGAAAACGATGAATTTTAGCATATTGCTACTCTAATGAAAATAGTTTATACTATTCCCTAATAGACAAAAACGTTTGAGAAAAAATGTGGCAATTTGAAAAAAATCAATTTGAAAACAAAATTTTTTTTTTGTTTATAAACAATAATTAATTATTAATAAACAATTACTAATGTTAAGTTCACTAGATCGATTCAGTAGATCAATATCTGCAATTAAAAAAAAAATCGTTAAAATCCTTGCTTTTTTGCGGCAGTTATGAACGATTTCATCAAAAGTTGCTATTAAGAGAGGAAAAAAGAAGCGTTCGTACTCAAAAAGAAAAATATTCATTATTCGAAAAATTCGCATTTCTGAGCAAAAAGAAAAAATACGTGTCTCCTTAAATTGTTCAAGGAACAATCCCTGTGAGTTTTATCGCAAACTTAAATTCACTTTCCCTCGGCCTGGGTGATTTGAGTTGGAATGAGCCTATGAATTGATAAAACGTTAATTGCGCTTGCCCACAAAAAAAAATTTTGAAATACTTCGTGCGATAAGTAGGTACATATGAATCTATGTTGTGGTATGTGCATTACTGAAAACATCTGGTGGGGTGGCTCTTGGAGTTTCTGCGGAAGATTTACGAGCATTTGCCCGTTGGCAGTAGCGAATACTGACATAGCGCGGCGAATTAAAATAGGGCTAAACTGGTTTGGTCATGTCGTACGGATGGACTGAAACCGGCCAGGTCTGAAAGTATTGATCGCGGGTCGGGATGCTGGTTAATTAGGAAGAGGAAGGCCCCCTTTGCAATGGAAATACCAGGAGGAAAAGAACTTGGCTTCCCTTGGTATTTCCAGTTGCGGTAGTTGGCACAAAATAGAAACGACTGGCGTACTTTGGTGGATTCGGCCAAAATCGCTTACAGGCTAACCTAATATTCGCGGCTTTTTTCTTGCGTCACCCGAAATTGGCTTGCATGCGTTTGCATTTTATTTCATTAAGCGAAATGTCAAATCAAAATGTCACGCAGAACAAAAATTGGAAATTGAGTTAGCTTCATACGCACGCCGTTCAATTTCGGTTGGTCCCATACAAGTTGTATTTGCATGAGAAATTTTTGACAGTAAATTGGCGGCTTGCGTGAAAATTAGGTTAGCCTGTAAGCCAGTTACAGCGCCAATCAAGAAGATTATCCGAATGAGCTATAAACCTATACTTAATGATAAAAATATAGTAAAATACAAGTTGTTAGGGGAGATGACTTGCCTTAAATATATGTTTTAAGAATGTATAAAGTATAGGGTGATTGACACAGTTTTTCTAAACCAGTTTTTTCTAAGAATTGTTGACGATTTTTTGAAAGTTTTCGAATATCAAATAAACCGGAGTTTTGTTATCCAATAAACCGGGGTTTTCATCTAGAACAGCGCCAGGAAAAATACACACACACACATAGCACACAGCCTTGCGAGGCTACTGGCTGCCTGGCACTGATCTAAAATATTTATAAAACTGTACAAATATTCATTATATTTTTTATTTTGTTGAAACCGGTAAACAACTTCTTTACCAATCTTGTTCTTAAATACAATCAAGTTCCCTTCAAAGATTTTTTGTATGCTACAGAACATTGCGTTAGGCTGCATATCCTTTACTACGCTAAAGGAAAAATTCAGCTAAGTACGTGGAAGATGAGAACCTTTGTAGTAGAGCTGTCAAACTATCGATGGCACTGTCGATACTATCGAAAAACTACCACTCTTAGTTTTGAGCCATTTTCCAAGCGGTGACAATTTTGTAGCTAATAAATTTATTAAACGGGTAAGCATTAAGATAATAAAATAACATATTTTCTAGATTTTGCGTGAAAATATGTCAATATTTTCCAGCCTTAAATTTTTCAAATATTTTTCGTGTTTGAAACTTTGGTTATTTTATGTTATATAACAAAAATGGATTTCTAATTATATGTATATATTAGCCTTCATCACTCCCCATACAAAAAAATCGCTACTATTTTTCCATTGGAATTATAAAATCTATTATATTTTAAGACGTCCACCAAAATATTTCATAAAAATATTAAGATTTAAGTGAGCTGGACCGATTTGAAAATACCTCAAAAAATGGAGTTTTTTATGAAAAAAAAATAGTTTCTTAAAGATTTTTTTTTTAAATCCCCTCAAACGACAAAACGGTTTAAGCTTAAAAAATTTGCAGAAAAATATTTAAAAAAATTTTGAACGGAATCGTAATGATGAGATTTTTGATGCTGTTTTTTAACTTTTTTTTAGAGATTGGTATAACAAAAACTTGAATAACTAAACCTAAACTCTTCCGATTTAGACTTAGCAGGTGTCATTTTTATATCTGAATGGATGAAAGAGAAAGGTAGGATGAACGTCATTCAAAGCTGAATTAAGATGTGTTGGTATTTGAAAAAAAATACACGACGACACGACATGAATGACTTTTTTTTTGGACAGAAATAAAAACAGTGTGAAAATACCTTTCAACTGAGATCCCATAAGTCTAAATCAGAATAGTTTTTCGTAATAAATTTTTTCGTAAATCAATCTTTGCAAAAAGTAAAAAAACAGCATCAAAAATCTCATTCTTACGATTCCGTTTAAAAGATTTTTAAATATTTTTATGCAGATTTTTTAAGCTTAATCTGTTTTGTCATCTGAGGGGACTTTTTTCAAAAAGTTCTTTAAGAAACTATTTTTATTCATAAAAAACTACATTTTTGAAGGTATTTTCAAATCGGTCCAGCTCACTTAAATCTTAATAGTTTTCTGAAATATTTTGGTGGACGTCTTAAAATAAAATAAATTTTGTAATCCCGGCGGAAAACCCGCAACTTTTTTTTGGTGATGCAGTCTAGTATACATACATAATTACGCAAGTTTAAGACTAAGTTTCTTGGTGAATAATAAAAATCGACGTCGATGTAATTTTTTCAACAAAAAATAGCCCTCGTAGGTCCAACTCCAGCTACAGTATGTTCAGCGCAGCTAGAGTTGGACTTACGACGACTATTTTTTATGAAAAAATTAGATCGACATCGACGTCGACAACCATAATAGAGCCTCTTCTTTGTAAATTTTTCTGTTCTTTGTAAATTTTTTTGGGTATTGATTACTGTACACTTATAGAAATAATGGAAAATATGCTTAATATATAGTAAAAAAGTTTCAATAGTAGCGATAGTATCGATAGTGCAGCTATACTATCGCAAACTATCGAGTGGCCCCACTATCGATAGTTTGACAGCTCTACTTTTTAGATTAAATTTATTAGTTATGCGTTTATTTAATATACCTCCACAATTACCACACGAAGTTTTTCTTATTTCCATATTATTTTTGTTTACATTTTTTAATTATTCGTAATAACAGATTCTGTGAGGCTCTGCAGCGAAAAGGTCAACAATGTATTTATTTCCTTCTTTATTTATTTAAAATTAGTACAATAAGACTAACAGCCGTATTCTAACAGAGTCGCACAACCCAGATCATCACCATTGTGCTTTCTCGTTCGCCGCAAAATGTGCCACAAAACTTCGATTGTAAGTATTAGAAAAATACACAAAAACCAAGGCGAATTCATATAATGTGGTGTTTAAGGCGTATTTAACAAGGTGGTGTTGGCCGTATATAAGTAAAAAATTACACTAACAAATTATACGCTGATGTCCATACTGTCATTGGTATGAGTTACAACAAACACATCATTTTGACGTAATGGCCTCCACGGCGAAAAACTCAGCTGTCGCCCCAACACCACCTTGTTTAATACACCTTGGTGGTGTTGCTAGAACAGCTGCTTTAATTCGCCTCGGTACACATATGTCAAAACTCCTTATGAGTGATTGCGAAACTGTTGGCATTTTCTTTCTCTCTTCCTCCTTGAGCGAAGAATAGCTGAAATTGACATTTGTGTACCGAAAGGGAAAACAAAATACATGTTAGTTTTGGTTTTTGTATTACCGCTACCACTTTTTATGAATTCGCCTTGACAAAAACCTAAATATTTGTGTTCAAGGCGAATTTATATAAGGTGGTGTTACCGGTGTCAAAATGATGTGTTTTTTGTAATTTTATTTTTTCTTATTACCAATGTGCGTATAACTAATTTGTGTAGTTTTTGTTTTTGGGCTGCCGCTACCACTTTGTATAAATTCGCCTTATTTGGGTTATAGCGGCATATTTGTTGCAGCGACAAACTTAGAGGTGCAGTAGATATCACAGCAGCATTGTGCATACATACAAGTGAGAAATGTTCTTCTTCTGCCTGGAAACCGCCTGGAAGCTACCTGGAAAGTACCTGTCAAAATGTATAAATATCCAGCCAAAATGTTAGACAGGGTGTTTAAGGTGATGTTAAAAAGGCAAAAGTTATTAAAATTAAGTAAAAAAATGGCAAAATATAGATTGAAGTAAATGAATTTATGCATTTATATGACATTTTAGTATTTTAAAGCGTTTTGGTCAATAACTCTTACACTTAATAGAACTTTTTTGCTTTTTTGTCACCGACCGACGTTAGCACCTCATTAGTACAAATATTAACATTTTTGTATTGCAATCGATAGTTCGTCGATTGTTCTTTGATGTTCGTCCATTTTTAACGTTTGTTCGTTAGCTAAAGATTTATAATTAATTTTTAAATTTTCACTTAACGTAATTCCTGTATTTAGCACCCGCAACAGGTTAATTATTATTGCAATCGATAGTTCGTCGATTGTTCTTCATTGTTCGTCCATTTCTAACGTTCCTAAGCCAAACATTTATAATTAACTAGCAGAGCACCCGACGGCGTTCGGGGTAAACAAATAAAAATATAAAACAGTTATACAAATATTCAGTTCAGCATAATTTAAAGAAGACAAACTATTTTCTTTGTTTACATTAAGGCATCCTTATGAGCCATACTTTTAGCTTTGTCGTGCTTTAGCTAATATATATTGATCACCACTTGTCCTACAAATCTTGTTCCATTATTAATATTAGGTGGATTAAGGTAACGATCAAATTTCTAAATTAACTACACTTTTCTGGTTGAATGCTTAATTCGGAAGGAGTTTTATTCATTATGAATGAACCTTTTTCATTTAACAGCATCGCGGGATTAAACAACGACTTAATCTTTCCATTTCAAAATAATCTAAAGACGGTAAGGTTAAAAATACATACAGTTTTAAATATCCGAGTTATCTAATAGATGAATATATATATGTATACCCACCTTTTACAAACTCATTTATATATACTTAACTCTGAACACTTCCCATTGATACCTATGAAGCAATACCAAATTTCAATTTTCGTTGTTGGTGTTTCCGACAGAGTAGGAGTGTGATGTAATGTGGAACGATTTTCCGTCATCCTTTGTCAAATTTGGGTTGGAGACAAACCGGTTTCGGCGTTGTGCCATCTTCAGTGTCATTTTTCGTTCTGAATAGTTTCTGTTTGTCTGTCACTATTTATAGCCGTGTTAAATCGTCGTTGGTTGATAGTTAGGTACGTCTCAGCGGATTATATTCTTTCGTTCAACCAGTAGTTTCAGTTCTGTGTGTACATCCTCAGGTAGAAATTAGCTGCTCACCTTTTTTTTGATTAATTGTTGCATGGAGTCGCAGGTAGGTAAAAATCAGTTATTTTCTTTCTTTTTGTTTCTGTAGTTTGGACCTGCATTTCATTGTTTATGGTAGTTGCAGGGTTTCTGTTTTGTTTTGCGTATAGTAGCCTGAGTGGTTCGAATAATATATCAGATGCGGTGAAACAAAAAGAAAGAAAATAAGTGATTTTTACCTACCTGCGAATCCATGCCACAATTAATGAAAAAAGAGGTGAGCAGCTAATTTCTACCTGAAGATGTACACACGGAACTGAAGCTACTGGTTGAACGAAAGAATATAATCCGCTGAGACGTACCTAACTATGAACCAACGACGATTTAACACGGCTATAAATAGTGACAGACAAACAGAAAC